>NC_092226.1:5098052-5148052 GCF_036320965.1 Panulirus ornatus | reverse complement strand
AACAAATACAGAAAACACCATCACAGTTATTTCTGTCACTCAGAAATGAACCTCATAAACAAAAGCTCACGTATGTAAAACTATTCTTTAGAATACAAATATGCAGACTCCTAAGAGATCTAATAAAAACTTCCAAAGTAGTAAATAATCTTAACACCATACGATTAAAAAAAAAAATATCTGCGTTAACCACAGCTTAAACTATCAGACATAACTGTGTGAAGTGAAAAGAAAGGAGACGTATTATGGATGTGGAAAAAAAAAATAAAGTTTTTCATTCATAAGAGAATATCACCAGATGTTGCCACTAACCTATTAACCTCAGCTCAACATATACTTTAATGAGATCAATCATCATTAGATAAACCTGTTTCAATCAAGTTTCCTCGATTCAGTCTCAAGCCTCCAGTATCCAGTTCCAGGTAACGATTACATCAGTTTCCCCTCATTCACACTTCCCTATAAAATTTCCAAGAGAGTATACCCCTACTTATGCCATGGTGCTCTTGTCTCAGCTTGCGTCGTCTTGCCAGGTGTTGAGCCGGAGGGCACGGTGGGTAAGAGGGTGCCGCCCCCTTTGCCTTCCATTTTGACCAGAAACTTTTGAAGTTGTTATTACTGTTCTTCAGCAGACAGCCTCGTTATGAACCATGAGGTGTACTGTTATCTGTTCTTCCCATACGCTCCCAAATGTTCCAAAGAACACCCCTTTGCCCTTCTTCTCCCCTCTCCCTCCCTCTCACCTCTCCCTCCCTCTCACCTCTCACTCCCTGGCGCTCTCACAGGCCATGACGCAAGGAAGCCACAAGACAATAGAGAGAGAGAAAAAAAAAATAATGTATTATGAGTCATGTTGTTGTGTCAGCGAATACACCACACTTGGATTCCTCCTGTGAGTCCGTTGCTTGTGAGTCCGTTGCTTGTGAGTGAGTCTTCTGGCTTGTGCAATTGGTGCTTATCGGACCGTTGTTTGTCATGCTGTTGTTTGTCATGCCATTGCTTGTCACACTGTTGCTTGTCATTCTGTTACAAGTCATACTGTTACTCGTCATATTGTAGCTTGTCATACCACCGCTTGTCATACGGTTGCATGTCATACCGTTGTTTGCCGTACCGTTGCTTGCCATGCTATTGCTTGTCATGTCACTGTTTGGCAAACCGTTCATTGCCACACGGTTGCTTACCATGCCGTTGCCATCAGGTCAAAGGTCATGCTATACCCAATTGTCGTACCGTCGTGCTCAAGGGTCGCCTCGCCGTGCTCAAGGGTCGTACCGTCGTGCTCAAGGATCGTACTGTCGTCGTGCTCAAGGATCGTACCGTCGTCGTGCTCAAGGATCGTACCGTCGTCGTGCTCAAGGATCGTACTGTCGTGCTCAAGGATCGTACCGTCGTCGTGCTCAAGGACCGTACTGTCGTGCTCAAGGATCGTACTGTCGTGCTCAAGGATCGTACCGTCGTACCCGAGAAAGTTAAAGACCTCTTCACGTAGCCCAATACCTGACCAAGATCAAATCAGATTTCTTTAATATACCTTTTTTTTTTTTCTTCCACTGATTAATGTTGATCATCATCCACGCCAACCGTGAGGGTAAATGTCATCCCGTTGATCTCCTCCCTTCCCTCTCCCTGCTGCACTCCTCTCCCTCTGGCACGTAACCTCCCTCTGGGCTCAATATTTACGACCCCCAGAGCGTGTCTCAGCCCTGGAGGTCGAAATGATAGATTTCCAAGATTTGTATTCAGTGAAATGTCGTGGTAGATATGATTTCAATAAATACGACTTTCTCAATCACCTACTTAGATTTGAAATGGTTATATATATATATACATATATATATATATATATATATATATATATATATATATATATATATATATATATATATATATATATATATATATATATATATTATATTATTTTTTTTTTTATTATACTTTGTCGCTGTCTCCCGCGTTTGCGAGGTAGCGCAAGGAAACAGACGAAAGAAATGGCCCAACCCCCCCCCCCCCCATACACATGTATATACATACGTCCACACACGCAAATATACATACCTACACAGCTTTCCATGGTTTACCCCAGACGCTTCACATGCCTTGATTCAATCCACTGACAGCACGTCAACCCCGGTATACCACATCGCTCCAATTCACTCTATTCCTTGCCCTCCTTTCACCCTCCTGCATGTTCAGGCCCCGATCACACAAAATCTTTTTCACTCCATCTTTCCACCTCCAATTTGGTCTCCCTCTTCTCCTTGTTCCCTCCACCTCCGACACATATATCCTCTTGGTCAATCTTTCCTCACTCATCCTCTCCATGTGCCCAAACCACTTCAAAACACCCTCTTCTGCTCTCTCAACCACGCTGGTGATGAGGGTGTAGTGAAGATGTAGTATAGTGAAGATACGAGTGCACCGAAGTATGACCTTTGACCTGATCTCCTGATCTAAGCTAGGTTGAAGGACAGGCGAAGAAGCCACGATATGTTATAGCTTTTAGTCTATCCTCAGATGGTTCACATTCCACACACGTTTAGATTTACACCCAGTTCTCGCTCGTGATGATAACTTTAAATTCTTTCTATTTTTACACACACGTCTTAAGATTGTAATGTCTCTTCACAAAAGGTACATATCTGTAGGTATCTGTAGGGATGTAATAGGCTGGAAGGTTTGTTTTCATGTGTGACGTAGTTCTGAGTACCTCCTCTGATTGGACGAGAGGTTTGCTTACATATGTGACGTAGTTCGGTAAACGCCTGCGATTGGATAAGAGGTTTGTTTACATGTGTGACGTTACTCATAGCAGTCACCTATTGGCGGATAAGCTTTGTATATATGTGTGACGTAACTGATGGTGAACACCTGCTATTGGTTGATAAGTTTATGTGTGCAGTTTATCCAAGACCGAAAAAAGCTTTTGTTAGCCTAAGAGGTATGTTTACATGTGTCGGAGCCAAAAGTCTAATGCGTAGTCCAGAATAAACGCCTGTGATTGGCTAGAACGTATAATTACATCAGTGACGTAATCTATTCTCAATAGCTGACTGGATAAGATAAATGCTCAAATGTGTGACGTAATGAATCGTCACACTTGTGATAGTGTGAAACGTTATGTTTACATTTGTGACAGCAGTGACAAACTGGCTGGTTTGTTTACGTGTATGACGTAATCTACTCCCATACCTGTGATAGGCTGAGGTGTTTGCTTATAAGTGCAACGTAATCTTAACTTTAGATCTGCGGCAGGGTGTCTACTTTCCTTACATGTTTGACGTAATCTACATCCAGACTTGTGATAGGCTGGTTAGTTTATTTACATGTGTGACGTAACTTAACCCTGATCCTCGTGATTGGCTGTCTAGTTTATTTATATGTGTGACGTAATCTACATCCAGACTTGTGATAGGCTGGCCATTTTATTTACGTGTGTGACGTAATCTACATCTAGACTTGTGATAAGCTATCCAGTCTACATGTGTGACGTAACCTACCCACCGTCCTCGCGATTGGCTAGCTAGTTTATTTACATATGTGACGTCATCTACATTCTGACTTGAGATAGGCTGGCCGGTATATTTCCATGTGTGACATATCCCCCCCCCCCCTCCCTTGTGACTGGCTGACTGGTTTGATTACATGTATGACGCAGACTAGGCTAGGCTTGGTCGAGCGGCGTAACCTTGAGAACAAAACAGGAAATACGAACGTGAGTTAAGACGAAAAAAAAAAAGAGGGGAAAAAAAATGTAATACGTGTTTACCATGTTAAGAGAAGCTGTACCATTGTCTTGGCTCTCACTGTTCCTGCCACCAGACGTGTGTACATACACGGCTCCTGCCACCAGACGTGTGTATATACACGGCTCCTGCCACCAGACGTGTGTACATACACGGCTCCTGCCACCAGACGTGTGTGCATACACGGCTCCTGCCACCAGACGTGTGTATATACACGGCTCCTGCCACCAGACGTGTGTACATACACGGCTCCTGCCACCAGACGTGTGTACATACACGGCTCCTGCCACCAGACGTGTGCACATACACGGCTCCTGCCACCAGACGTGTGTACATACACGGCTCCTGCCACCAGACGTGTGTACATACACGGCTCCTGCCACCAGACGTGTGTACATACACCGCTCCTGCCACAGGATATGTGCCTATACAGGAGGGCCAAGAGGGAAAATGTTGATTGCGGCCATACATGACCATACATAATTATACAAGACCATACACTGCCATACATGACCATACATGACCATACATGACTTCAGGGAACAAGCTGTGGGTTATGCCTTCAAGACGTTAAACTACTGGTCACGACGGGCTCATGACCCTTGAACATGACGGCCTGACCTTTGACTTGACCTTGATGGATCAGGTCAAAAGCCGAGGAGGGGAAGGGGGGGGGTCACATCGCCCTGTTCAGGGTCGAACTGTTGTGTTCAAGGGTTATACCCTAGTTTTCTAAGGGTTGCACCGTCGTGTTCAAGGTCCGTACCCCTCGCTTCAAGGGTTGTACCGTCGTGTTCAAGGCCCGTACCCCCCGTTTCAAGAGGTGTACCGTCGTTTCAAGGGTTATGCCGTCGTGTTAAGAGTGCACCGTCGTGTTGGGACGACGCACCTTCGTGTTCAAGGACCGTACCGTCGTGTTCAAGGCTCATAACTTTCGTTTCAAGGGTTTTACCCTTCGTGTTCAAGGCTCATAACCTTCGTTTCAAGGGTTATACCGTCGTGTTCAAGAGTTGTACCGTCGTGTTGGGATGAGGTGCCGTCGTGTTCAAGGACCGTACCGTCGTGTTCAAGGATCGTACCGTCGTGTTCAAGGATCGTACCGTCGTGTTCAAGGACCGTGCCGTCGTGTTCAAAACGCTTCACAAAGAGGCCACAGTGTTTGGGTTCAGCCATGGACACTTGCTCACATTCGCAAACACAACCACAGTATTGATGATATTTTTCTTCTGTATCTTGCTCTTGCTTGCTTGGGTATCTTGCTCATACTTGCTTGTGTATCTTGGTCATACTTGCTTGTGTATCTCGGTCATACTTGCTTGTGTATAGTGGTCATACTTGCTTGTGTATCTCGGTCATACTTGCTTGTGTATCTCGGTCATACTTGCTTGTGTATCTTGGTCATACTTGCTTATGTATCTTGGTCATACTTGCTTGTGTATCTTGGTCATACTTGCTTGGATATCTTCGTTTTGTCTTGCTTGCATGCGAATGTTCGTCTTGCTTGCTTGTGCAGCTTCATATCGCTTGCTTGTATATCTTCGTCCTGCTTACTTGCTTTAGTTTCCTTCATGGTTGTGATAAGCCCAACAGGAACATAATATCTTTAAAATTTCTTATATGATATCTCCTTTTAAAACAATGATAATAATGATAATAAAAATTTTCATTATTTTTATCATTATTATTATCATTTTTATTATTATCATTATTATTATTATCATTATTATCATTATTATCATTATTATTATCATTATCATCATTAGTATCATTATCATTATTATTACTATCATTATCATTATCATTAATATTACCAATATCATTATTACTACCATTATCATAATTATTATCATCATTATTATTATTATCATTATCATAATCATCATTATTATCATTATTCTTCGGCCGGATAGCAATCGTTCTAAACCTAGCTTGGATCACCTTGTGTCCTGCTTACTCCCTCATCTTCACTACATCCTCGCCTGCTGCGGTGGTAACCTATTGATCATCATCACTACATTCCCATGACCACGTCGTCGATACTACACGACGAACCTTTGACCTCACCCTTATGGGCAAGGTCAGAGATGAACATTTCCACACACACACACACACATACACACACACACACACATACACACACACACACACACACACACACACACACACACACGGTTCTCGACGTACGCACTGGCGCAGTGCAGTGTCTTGTACGCAAGTTGCCCCTTGAAAAAGCACTTTATTATACCCGTAGTTCCACAATATCTCATTGTATAAGCACAATCTATCTCTTCTATCCCTGGGGCAAGAAAATGCACTGCCTTACCTTCACAGTATGGCCTATATAAACGCCCCGTGCCCTCATGAACAGCAAGGTCGCTGAACCCATATCTCTACGTGGAAGAAACGCTAATGAATGTCTTCCTTAATTCAAGATAATGATACTCTATTTATAAGTAATTAGTTTGCGTTATCATCTCCCCCGTAAACGAGAAAGGGATAAAAATAAAAAAATAAAAAAACGGGCAACGTTTTAACGTTTTTCACTCAGCAACGTTTTCTGTAGGTGATTATTATTTTTTTCTGTGCATTCAGTGTTCATATGAAATGAGACTGGACGCATTTTTTTAGTTAAAAATCTGAAAAGTGATTCGCTTTTCACTAATAGCAAACCATCGGGAGTTGAATAAGGTTTCTCACTAGTGTAGGCGAAGGGAAGAGATTAGCCTATGGAATTCCTCTTGGCATTTCTAGGTCAGTGTTAATCTGTAGGTCACCTGTCGAAGCCTAAGCTGTCGTGTGGTGTTGTAGGTGGACATGGACACAGAGCCGCTTTCCTTACCTGGGTTGAAAGGCGTCCTTCCTCCAGCACCTACCTCCTACCTGTGCAGGAGAGATTGAACAGTGTTAGGTTTGAGGAACAGAATGGTATGAACATGAAAATACATATAAACACAGGCATATACAGTCGTATGTATACACAAAGACATGTAAGTGGATGAATAGACAGACACACAAAAAGACAACCATTATTGATACATAGATTATCATTATCATCATTATTGCCATTATTATTATCATTACCATCTTTGATAATCCCACAATCTGCATGGTCCTCCCCTCCCCAGACCACCCATCCCTTGCAAAGCTACCCCCTCCCTTACCCCCAGACCCCCTACCCCATGCATGGCCCTCTCCTCTCAACACCCTCGAGTCTGTCCGGTAGCTGTGGCCGTGGTTCCGTGTCTGCTCTCTGACCATGATGGTCTATGCCACACAAACACTTCCTTGTATACACGACAAAAAAAAATTATTTCCTTCTGGGAAGCACTACACAGAGAAAGTGTTTGGGTTGTGCTCTTCTATCACGCCCTATATATATATATATATATATATATATATATATATATATATATATATATATATATATATATATATATATATATATATATATATATATATATATATATATATATATATATATATATATATATATATTGTACACTCGCGCAAGACTCCCTTCCCCCTTCCTGCACAGTATTAGTGGCTATACTTATATCTACAAAGCATTTGACACCGTTCCCCCGACATATCCTAAGAAATATGATGCTTGACCTCACCCTCCACAACAATGGCAAAAAATGGTTGGCCACCTTTATACCTGGCCGCCACGGCAGTCACTAACAAAGGCTTCACCTCTAAAAACCTTTAAGCCCTAAAGTGGGGTCCCTCAAGGAAGGGTTCTTCTCTCCAACCCTCTTCATCCTCTTCCTACCTGACTTGCCATTTCCTCCTGCAGACCACAAGGTGAAGTACCTCTTCTGCCCAGACGACCTTACCATCACATCACAACATCCTGACGCTACAGAAGCAACAACAAGCAGGCAATGTTACATTACAACACTGGAACGGCATTTAACCCAGGAGAGAATGTCTGCATCTCCACTGAAGTCTTGAGTCATTCTAACCCCAAACACCAATCCAATCTGCAATCCTCCCGTCATTTAGAATGGCCAACTGCTACAGTTGACAAAACACCAACTATTCTAGACATCATATACGACACTACAACTTCAACACAAAAGTAACAAACAAACTAAATGCACTAGGACGCTAACTATAGAACCACATTTGGACAAGAAAAGGAATCCCATAGTTATCCTCTGCCATCTGCTCCACTCTAAACTACGCCTCACCTGTCAAAAGCAAATGTAAGAAAGCTGCAAAGCACACAAAACAGAGCACTCAGAACAATCACTGGCTGCCTAGCAACACAAACACTCAACACCTTCACAATAAAACAAAGATTCTTCCGACGCATTCACACTTTAACAAGTCCCAGGACTCAGTTCTTTGTCATACCACGAGGCCCGTCTCATCCACACTACTCCATCATCACGTATCAAGCCCCAAGTAGGAACAGAAACCCGATACCTGTCTCAGCCTCTAGAAACATACACTCACAGAACCTCCTTTCCCCCCTAACAAAACATAAAAATAATGACAGAATATACACACACCGAAATGACCCGACAGGCACTAAAACAACCATTAATCTATGTGGGTGTTGATGACCACGTAATACACTCTTCTTGCACTAACAAGCCTCACTCGTCTAGACTTTACCCACAGAGTGTCAACACCACCAGGGTCTTTGCCTGCTGGTGGGCATCGGGACAAAGACCATCTGTTCGTTCACACTCACTAGGAGGAGTGGAGGAGAATGGTGGTCCCTTACCTCTCATATGCACATTAGGAACTCTGGCACGAAGGAGACGAAGGATACCGTATCCTGATAGTGGTGTGGGTGTGATGAGGAAGATAACGTGACATCTGGCTAAGACTGGAATCCCATATGTCCAGTGATAAGATTGGGATTATTCTGACGATTCTTGTAAATAGCATGATTTGTGGGTATTGGTTATTGATTTGCTGATTGGCTTCTTGGATTGGAACTCTTTGTCTGTGGTAAGTAAAGGCGTCTTCTACGAGACCCTGACAACAGGGAGTTGACTGCTGACCCATGAAGCACGACGGTACGACTATTGAGCACGACGGTACGACCACTGAGCACGACGGTACGACCATTGAGCACGACGATACGACTATTGAGCACGACGGTACGACCACTGAGCACGACGATACGACTATTGAGCACGTCGGTACGACTAATGAGCACGACGGTACGACCACTGAGCACGTTGGTACTTGACCCTTAAGAGTCTGTCTGACCAAAGACCAAGCCATCATACAAGGGTCGTACCGTCATGTTCAGGGGTCGTATCATCATGCTTAAAGTTCATAAACCTCCTGAAGGGTGGTTGTCTAGTTGGTATTTTGGGTGGTTTTAGATCCATCCATTGCCATGGTCATTAAGGCAATCAACATCAACCAAGATCCAACAAAACTCCTCAAAAAAAAGATAATCTTTGCTATTCATTTCACGTGTTTAGGGTAATCTTAAGAGGACATACACCCTCACTATGCATGTGGATCTTGTCCAACTCAAAGTGGTGGAAATATCCTTCCAAAAACGTGTAACCAACAACTTTTAACATGTACAATTGCTAAATGTCAGATTCTAGAAAGGTTTATTCTCGGTGATAAAAAGAAAATTGACCCCATCAACAATACAGTGAGGAACCTTCATCACAATATGACCAGTGGTAAAGTGGCGCCACGCATGTAGGCACTAATTAACAACATTCCACACACGTTATCTCCAGACTTTAACCATCTCCTGAACGCCTTTCTGGAGTTCTGACAGCGGCAAGTGATCAATCAGCCACCACAGTCTATACCCAGAGAGTGTGTTACAACCTTGACTACATTGCGCAAGGGAAGTCTCTACCCACCAGAGACACACATCATACATTTTTCTTATCTTCCTCCACAAACCTTAACGCCATATTCCCGTAATATGATCACATCATGAAGCCTATTCCTAGCGTATTGTATGGGATCCAACACCCTCCCATGCATGGCCATCCTACTACCTTATAGTCCATCTGTTGTCTCACAGATCCTCTTTTGCCAATAGCTCCTCCTCCCGATTCTTACCCTCTGGTAGTGTTTACCTGCACCATATGATCATGGGGCATAACACATCCACCTTGCGCAGCTGCCTGATAACACCTCTCTCTCTCTCTCTCTCTCTCTCTCTCTCTCTCTCTCTCTCTCTCTCTCTCTCTCTCCTTCTCTGCATTATTGCCCAACCAGCGCGCTGCCAGAGACCCGCTCCCCAACAACCAAAACAACTCGATGCTCGTTACGGGCTAACGACTCTAAGGAGGGGGAGGGTGGCAGGAGGGGGGAGGGGGTAGGGGGGGTGTCATTCAGTTCATAGAAATCTTGTAAGACGATGCCACAAGGTCATATCGTCGGGGTGGGGGGGGTGGGGGGGGGGGTGAGCGTCTGCATCTGTGGCGGCACAAGCATGCGAGTGAAAGCGGAGGTTAGGTTAGGTCGTGTCTGCTTGAGTTCTGATGAAGATGCTTCACTGTACACTGTGTACACACTGTACTACCTTCTGTACTTCATTACAAGTGGACAAAGGGGGGAAAGGGGGAGGGAGGGAGTGGGGGGAGGGGGGAGGGGGGATGGTGGGGTGGGTTCGTACACTTAGTTACACTGACTCAATCTAACGACTTAACGAGCGGGACGACCTCGGTGATATTTATCGGCACAGTTTCAACAACCCTTCTGGTTCTTAAACATACAGACGGACCCTCAACGAGCGAATGAGGCAAAGTTTGATATATATATATATATATATATATATATATATATATATATATATATATATATATATATATATATATATATATATATATTGGAAATGATCACAATTTTGTGCGTGATCAAGATATTCCTATGAGTCTACGGGGAAAATGAAACACGAAAAGTTCCCAAGTGCACTTTCCTGTAATAATCAACTGATCATTGTTAGCATATTTTGTTATGTATAAAGTGATCATTGTTAACATATTTTGTTGCAACTTAAGTGATTATTGCTAACATATTTCGTTATATTTAAAGGGATCATTGTTAATATTTTGTCATATCTAGAGTGATGAATGTTAGTATACTTTGTTATATTAAAAGTGATGAATGTTAGTATACTTTGTTATACCTTGAGTGATCAAAGTTTACACACTTTGTTACATCTTAAATGATCAGTGTTTACATTATGATCCTGGACATTCTATCGTCATGAATACTGGCCACACTGTACCATCCTACAAGCCTACAAGCCAGCTTGTTCACTGGGCCAGACCAATCAACGACTTATGTTTGGCTTGTGATTAGTTCAGACCTATCAACAAGCAGTGTTGGCTTGTGATTGGTCCAGACATATCAAAGACTATTATTGGATTGTGATTGGTCCAGACACATTAACAAGCAGTCCTGCTTCGTGATTGGTCCACAATCTTTCAGCGTCTCAGACAAGGACTTCATTATTTTTTCTTTCTGTTCCCCAACCTCGTACCCCCCACCCCCCCGTCACGAACTCCTCCTTTGCCCCCACCTCCCACCCCCATGACCCCCCCAACTTTAAAGGCCACCGTCAGTGCATACATTTAAAGATACTCAAAAACATTTGAGCTTTACCTTGTAAGGTGCCTCCTGATCCGGGATGTGTGTGTTTGTGTGTGTGTGTGTGTGTATGTGTGTGTGTGTGTGTGTGTGTATGTATGTGTGTGTGTGTGTGTGTGTGTGTGTGTGTGTGTGTGTGTGTGTGCAATGGCGTATTTTACAACGTACTGGGCTATACGGAGAGGAGGGAGGAGTTTTACACTCGTGGGGCCCCATCTCTTTTAAACATCCTCAATTGTATGCATTGTATGCATTTGATATCATCCTCATTCAGTTTATATTCCATTCAACCACCACTCCTGCACTGTTAGAGTACTTCTTTATATCTATTCTACATCTATTTACGTCTATCTCTGTTTAATATCATGTTCTCTTCAATATATTTCGGTGAATTGTTCACTGTCTACGTCATCAATCTGGTTTAAGAACTTAAAGGTTGCGATCAGGTCACCCCTAACTCTTCTCCCTTTCATGATCGGGCAATCTGTAGACCTCTAGCTTTCCCTTGTTACTCACCTCTCTTGACTCTGGTACCATCTGTGCTATCCTTCTCTGGACCTTGTCTAGCAAGCTCTTTGTTTCTCTTCCGGTGCGGAGAGCAAATCAGAGAAGCATATAATAGTGTGGCCTCATGTATGATGTAAACAACTTGCTAAATATTCCCTTAACCATAAACTTGTATGCAGTTCAGGTATTTGCCAGCAGACAGCTGGTCGCAAGGATATTCTCCACGTTGGGACTCAAGCTACGACAGGTTAGGGACGATGTCGACAACCAAGTCTTTCTCGCACACATATTCCTGCAGTTTATTTCCTTTGGAAGATATTCATATTGAGACCTTCTTTCGCTGTTGTCCCAATCTTATCACCTCACATTTACCCGGGTTGGCTTTTATCGACGGTGCATCAGACCAACTTTTGAGTCTGTCTTGGTTCCCTTGTAAGTCGATACAATCCCCTTCGCTTTTCACTTCCCTCATGACCTTTACATTACCTGCAAACATGTCCAAGTGGGAGTCCATACCTTCTGACATGTCATCCACATAGATCAAGAAAAGGATTGGTGCCTGAACAGAACCCTGTGGCACTCCAGTGTTGATATCAACCCACTTTGAGAAGGCTCCTTTGAAATGTATCCTTTGTTCCCTTCTACTAAGTTATAACTTTCTATGCATCGAAGAAATTTCCCATTTTATTCCGACCTGATGATACATCTTCTTAATCAGCCTCCTATTCGGTAGCATCAACTGGTTTCTGGTAATCTAGTTACAAATAATCCATCCACCATTCCCTTTCGGCTAAGGCAGAGCTCACTCTCTCGTAGGAATCTTTGACCTCTTTCCCTAAAACCGGGTTGTCCCAAAAGAAATTTCTCCTTAATAAGAGGTCATTCAATTGCTTTATGGTCATCTTTTCCAGTGCCTTGCACACTACACTCGCCAGGGAGTCTGGTCTATTGCTCAATGCCTCTTTCCCATCTCCTTTCTTATAGATGAGCATGATGACGTCTGCCCTTCTCCACGTCCTCGGCATTTTCCAGCGACATTATGAATAGTGTTTCAAGTGGTGTATCGAATGTTTCCGCACACTTTTAAAAAACATGTGAAGTTACATCACGATAGTGATCCTTGTGTGTGTGTGTGTGTGTGTGTGTGTGTGTGTGTGTGTGTGTGTGTGTGTGTGTGTGTGTGTGTAAGTTTCGCTTCATCTAAAGCATTTCAGTATCTCTGCATCCATTATTCCTAAGTCATATGTAATTTGACACATACAGTATGTACATACCTACTCGCATGTTGACATATATGTAATATGTGGAAACTTGCATATGATTCATTATTGCAATTCGTCTATATCCTCTAATTCTACCAACTCTTTTTTTTTATCTCTATCAATGTTTGGTGTACTCGCACAACTCGTCTCAAACTCTCTCACACTTCCACATTATGACCTGCCTTCTCGCTCTCTCAGAAGCTTTGACTCGACACATAATGAAGTGTTAGAAATAGTTAGCCTCTTGTGAATAATCGCTGAGACTTTACCAATATTCTTAAGCCGAATAAAACCTAATATCTCCCTCCGCAGGGAGGACACATGTTGTTTTTTCTTCTGTGTTTCTTCTTCATTCTGATTATTTCTGATCTTTTGGCTGTCGACTACCAGCAGCCTGGTAGTGTAAGTAAAGATGCGTGGTTAAATATATCTTCACTACGGGCTATTCGAATAGAGTCTGTAGTGAAGATGAAGGTAAACTAGATACAGCCTTTTGACCAAAGCCCTCCAGGTCGGGTTAATGCGATTTAGTCGAGGGTATAGTGAGTCGAGGATATAGTGAAGATGTACATGTAGATGAGGATATAGTGAAGATGTACATGTAGATGAGGATATAGTGAAGATGTACATGTAGATAAGGATATAGTGAAGATGAGGGTGTAATGAAGATAGAACTTGATCTGAACCGCAAAGGATAGGGCAAGTGGAGTCAAGAGTGTGGTGATGGCGTAGGTGTGGTGAAGATGAACATCTGACATGATCTGTTATGAATGAACATGATAGTGAGTGATAGTGAGAAAGAAGACACATCATTTTGTTCATGGATCATGGCATTTTTAACTATCAAGGTATCTTTTTTTTTCCTTTTTCCTCAACTCAATATATTTGGCTGAATCTATTTTCTATCTTACCAATAATCAAATTCTTTTTTCTCTAAATACAATTTTACCAAACAGCTTCCGCGTTCCTACCTCTGTTCCTAGCAACCGGGGCCATAATTCTGTAAATAATTCTTCCACACTTGAGTTCAGAAAATAAATAATTATCCCTGAGGGTTACTGACTATAATTTTACGCACTGCTAACTTTAATGATTCATACTTTTAGAGGAATCACACGCTTAACTTGTTCTCCGAATCGCGTCACATCTTTCCCTTGTTCTGTCACTGATAATACAATCATTTTCCCCTAATGTTATACACTCTGATCTTATCATTGCTCTTGTCAGTTCTAGGTTCTATGATCAAGGATATAACATTTTCAATCACATACGACCCTGGCCGTAATCATACACATTCTCTCTCTCTCTCTCTCTCTCTCTCTCTCTCTCTCTCTCTCTCTCTCTCTCTCTCTCTCTTCTCTCTCTCTCTCTCTCTCTCTCTCTCTCTCTCTCTCTCTCTCTCTCTCTCTCTCTCTCTCTCTCTCTCTCTCTTTAGTGTGTGTGTGTGAGAGATAACTCAGGATCTCGTATGGTTGGGTTTTATTTGAGAGAGCTGAAGGATACAAGGAGGAGATTGCTGGGGGTGAAGAATTTTTCTGGATGATGTCTTAAAAGTGCCTCTAAATGTTTTGCACTTACAAACACACTTACCTTTACTTCACGAGCCACATCTCCCAACAACACACTCAGTCACACTTGTCCGCGTTCCTCACTCTAGCACTACAACTCTCTATAAATATCACTTAAAGCCACGCTCACTCTATCTCATACTTCCACGCAATTGCGCTTCACACACTCAGTACAACCTGTCTCCTTCACTCCTGCACACTCATTCTCCCTCCCTCACACTTCACACTCACGACCCTCACTCCTTCACGCTCACTATCCCTCCCTCACACCTCACACTCACGACACTCGTGAGTCCGTCTGTGGACGTCACCATCCACTTTAGTACGAGTGGACACGGGAGGTAGACAGACAGGTGCCCCCCCCCCCACCCTCCCTCTGAGGTGAGTGCATCCAGGGTCTCTCTCTCTCTCTCTCTCTCTCTCTCTCTCTCTCTCTCTCTCTCTCTCTCTCTCTCTCTCTCTCTCTCTCTCTCTCTCTCTCTCTCTCTCTCTCTCTCTCTGGGGCCTGGCTGTGGAAGGGAGATGTGGTTTCGATGCATTACACATGACATCTACAGAATGGATGTCAGCGAATGTGGCCCTCTTTCTTCGTCTGTTCCTAGCGCGCGCTACCTCTCTATCGCGGGAAACCGTAAAGAATATACATGCTCCATCCCTCCACACATCCCGCCTATCGTGGCTACCTTACTTGGCCACGTCCTTGCTTCCCCATGTTGGGGAGGCTGATAACCCCCCCCCTCCACCTCCCTTCCCCCTCCTCCCCCCAACAAACGCCCCCCTCTCGCCCAACAAACGCCCCCCCTCCCCCCTCCCGCGTGGGATGCAGTGCCACAGATGGTGCAGTGGTTCACCACACATGGGTGTGGTGGTGTGGTGTGAGCGGCGTGATGGAGAGCCATGTGTTGGTGTGACTATGTAAGTGGGGCCATTGCCTTAGCGATTTAATTCCTCTTCCCCCCTGCTGCTGCTGCTGCTGCTGCTGCAGGAGACCTGAAGAAGGCCAGGTGGGGTGTACAAGGGGCGGTCGGAGACTCTTGAGTTCAACGCCGTGGGGGGGGGGGGGGTGACTCTCACTCTCCCCCCTCCCCTCAATGTAGGACGCCCCCTTACCTATAAGGCTGACTTATGACATCCTGGAGGACGACGGGCGTGAAGGACGACCTGCTGGAGGATGATACCTCGGAGAACGGCCTTCTGTTGGACGACCTGCTGGAGGAAGAGGACGACCCCCCCCTCCCCCCCTGTACAACGACACCCCAGAGGACGACTTCTGGCAAAAGTAGGAGGTGCGTCACAGGGAAACCGCTATATGTAGATAGATAGATATAGATAAATAGATATAGATATAGACACAAATAGATAGGTAGATATAGATATAGATACAGATGAATAGATAGATGGAGAAACAGATAGACAGAATTAGGCTCTGTCCCAACCATCCATCCCAAAGGGTTGGTCGATAAAACGAATACCTGGCTTACGATATATATATATATATATATATATATATATATATATATATATATATATATATATATATATATATATATATATATATGTATATAGTTGCCAGTGGCGTCTCAGCTAACATACAAAAATAATGTTTGGTTATCAAAAAGACCACAAACGGAAATTATTATTATCTGTATTTGAGAGCCACCTCTCTCTCTCTCTCTCTCTCTCTCTCTCTCTCTCTCTCTCTCTCTCTCTCTCTCTCTCTCTCTCTCTCTCTCTCTCTCTCTCTCTCTCTCTCTCTCTCTCTCTCTCTAAGTGGCTCAAACAGCCACCCATGTCATGTCACTTACACTTGCCCTCAATCTTTCACTCGGGTTCATGCACTCACAGAAAAGTGTGTCATGTAAAAGGGGGAAAAGTGCGTGATAACAAGTGTTTACTTAACACCATCAACCAAAGCTCCATCTAACACACACACACACACACACACACACACACTTTCTAAATCCTTCTACCAAAGCCATCTAGTGCGCCGCCCACGTGCGTGGAGAGTGGGTCAATGTTGAACCCTCATCCTGCCAATTCCGGGACACAGGGTCGAACCCTCTACGCAACACAACACAACATGGAAATCCGTATACAGAAATCCCCCTTAAAACGCTTCCACTGTGTCGTCGTGCCAGATACCTGAGCTTAATGAGCCAAAAAAGGAAATGCAAAATGACATTTGAATACATCAAAGATTTCACTGTTTTGTGTATCCAGGCAATCAAGGCTAACAGTGGCTAACTTATCTTGAAAGCAGTGATACACGAGGCACTGCTGATCACAAGACTTCCGTGTTCCCGTCTCATATACCAGGGTCAGATTATAGATAAAGCCTGAAGCCCTTCCCCTAAAAAGGAATATGAAAAAAAAAATTGCCCTTAATTGGCGTCAGATGCCTATAATTGGCGTCAGATGCCTATAATTGGCGACTTATGCTTTCCATCATGTTCCTGTTACACTAGATCAGATAAGCGCTACAGCAAGCAATATATACGTGTATATATATATATATATATATATATATATATATATATATATATATATATATATATATATATATATATATATATATATATATATATAAATATATATATATATATATATATATATATATATATATATATATATATATATATATATATATATATATATATATATATATCTTTCTTTCTTTCAAACTATTCGCCATTTCCCGCATTAGCGAGGTAGCGTTAAGAACAGAGGACTGAGCCTTTGAGGGACTACCCTCACCTGGCCCAATTCTCTGTTCCTTCTTTTGGAAAATTAAAAAAAAAACGAGAGGGGAGGATTTCCAGCCCCCCGCTCCCTCCCCTTTTAGTCGCCTTCTACGACACGCAGGGAATACGTGGGAAGTATTCTTGCTCCCCTATCCCCAGGGATAATATATATATATATATATATATATATATATATATATATATATATATATATATATATATATATATATATATATATATATATATATATATATATAAAAGCAAGCAAAAATACAAGCAATATTATCGAATCTTATTCAAAGATATTATTTGTTTTGTACACAACACATGACACTATGTGAAGGAATAAAAAAAAAAAAAAGGAGGGAGGAGGTGAGGAAGGGAAATTAAAGGATGAGCAAATGGGGGAAAAAACATGTTAGTGGCGTTTCCAGTGAGTGTTTACATCGCTGGAGTGAAACCTGGAATTACGGTCCAGGATAACTGTTTACACACACACACACACACACACACACACACACGTGCACACACACACACACACACACGATGACAATTTACTAAAAACCAAAAAAAAAAAAGAACAAATGTGTAAAACACAACAGCACAGGTTCGGATGCCCGAGGACGTACCTTTGTATCGGTTTTATCCGAATTAACGGAAATCATGATTTTTCGCGTCCACGACTGTCAAAACTTTGTTCGACATTTTCTGTAAAAAAAAAAGAAAAAGTTTGCTTTGCGGATTTGCATTTGTTTATGGTTGAGAGAATCTTCGTTGATGTTGGTGATGATACTGCTGTCTCTGAATTTTAAGTGTAATATGTCTATATTTCTCTCTCTCCTCCTGTATTATAGAGATAACGGTGTAGAATGTAGATGTAGGGACGCGTCTCGTACAAGTGCAAGAAACGATTTGGTGAGGGATTGTAACTATGCTGGTGGCGGGACTGGTCGTCCAAGTGTCACATTCTTCCTCTTCTTCTTCTTCTTCTTCCTCTTCTTTTTCTTGCGCTCAAAGGCTTCTCCTGACGCTGTATAGAAATCATCACCATCATCATCATCGTCACCATCATCATCATCATCATCATCATCATCATCATCATCATCATCATCATCATCATTATCATCATCATTATCAGGCGTTTATTGTTATAACGACGTATCCAATCTAGACCACTGCACATCTCCACAGCATTACCCTCTCTCCACATCACCCTCTCCACATCACCCTCTCCACATCACCCACTCCACATCACCCACTCCACATCACCCACTCCACATCACCCACTCCACATCACCCACTCCACATCACCTTCTCCACGAACGTCACCAGGAACACAGCCCCAACAGCTGTGGATCACCTGGTCAATATAAGAAAATCCTACGAGGGTCTGTGGAGTATACACAAGATATCTAATTACATGGTTGAGATGTATGCACACTACCGTAGTGCCTTGGGAGATGATAAACAACCCTTCCTTCCTTCCTTCCCTCCTTCCTTCCTTCCTTCCTTCATTCATTCATTCCCTCCTTCCTTCCTTCCTTCCTTCCTTCCTTCCTTCCTTGGCCAGAGCGTGAGCGGCAGTATTTCCAGCTCGTGAAGGAAGGCTGACGCATCAGTGAGATCCGTGGTTCAGCCACTGGTGTTATGGAGGTGATGCTCTCTTAAGCTCATCGTGGCCTGGGGTTTGTAGGCTACCTGGCGGCCACGCAGCCGGTCCGGGGTTCGATTCTCAGAGTGTAGTGGTATATAGTTTACATCAGATATCATGTGTAAGTTACATTGTTTGATATATATATATATATATATATATATATATATATATATATATATATATATATATATATATATATATATATATATATATATATATATATATATATATATATATATATATATATATATGGTGGTAGAGGATGTGTGGATCAGGTGTTTGCTTTGAAGAATGTATGTGAGAAATACTTAGAAAAGCAAATGGATTTGTATGTAGCATTTATGGATCTGGAGAAGGCATATGATAGAGTTGATAGAGATGCTCTGTGGAAGGTATTAAGAATATATGGTGTGGGAGGCAAGTTGTTAGAAGCAGTGAAAAGTTTTTTATCGAGGATGTAAGGCATGTGTACGTGTAGGAAGAGAGGAAAGTGATTGGTTCTCAGTGAATGTAGGTTTGCGGCAGGGGTGTGTGATGTCTCCATGGTTGTTTAATTTGTTTATGGATGGGGTTGTTAGGGAGGTAAATGCAAGAGTCCTGGAAAGAGGGGCAAGTATGAAGTCTGTTGGGGATGAGAGAGCTTGGGAAGTGAGTCAGTTGTTGTTCGCTGATGATACAGCGCTGGTGGCTGATTCATGTGAGAAACTGCAGAAGCTGGTGACTGAGTTTGGTAAAGTGTGTGGAAGAAGAAAGTTAAGAGTAAATGTGAATAAGAGCAAGGTTATTAGGTACAGTAGGGGTGAGGGTCAAGTCAATTGGGAGGTGAGTTTGAATGGAGAAAAACTGGAGGAAGTGAAGTGTTTTAGATATCTGGGAGTGGATCTGTCAGCGGATGGAACCATGGAAGCGGAAGTGGATCATAGGGTGGGGGAGGGGGCGAAAATTTTGGGAGCCTTGAAAAATGTGTGGAAGTCGAGAACATTATCTCGGAAAGCAAAAATGGGTATGTTTGAAGGAATAGTGGTTCCAACAATGTTGTATGGTTGCGAGGCGTGGGCTATGGATAGAGATGTGCGCAGGAGGATGGATGTGCTGGAAATGAGATGTTTGAGGACAATGTGTGGTGTGAGGTGGTTTGATCGAGTAAGTAACGTAAGGGTAAGAGAGATGTGTGGAAATAAAAAGAGCGTGGTTGAGAGAGCAGAAGAGGGTGTTTTGAAATGGTTTGGGCACATGGAGAGAATGAGTGAGGAAAGATTGACCAAGAGGATATATGTGTCGGAGGTGGAGGGAACGAGGAGAAGAGGGAGACCAAATTGGAGGTGGAAAGATGGAGTGAAAAAGATTTTGTGTGATCGGGGCCTGAACATGCAGGAGGGTGAAAGGAGGGCAAGGAATAGAGTGAATTGGAGCGATGTGGTATACCGGGGTTGACGTGCTGTCAGTGGATTGAATCAAGGCATGTGAAGCGTCTGGGGTAAACCATGGAAAGCTGTGTAGGTATGTATATTTGCGTGTGTGGACGTATGTACATGTGTATGGGGGGGGGGGGGTTGGGCCATTTCTTTCGTCTGTTTCCTTGCGCTACCTCGCAAACGCGGGAGACAGCGACAAAGTATAAAAAAAAAAAAAATATATATATGTACAAGCTTAAGAGACGGTGCAACACGAGTGTACGACTCTCTCCCCGTAACACGCAAGTTTAAATCAAAATCACACACACACACACGCACACACACACACACACACTTTCTAGATCCGTCCACCAGAGCCATCTAGAGATCCGTCCACGCGTGGTCGAAGGAGAAGTGCCCTACGTGGAGAGTGGGTCAATGCGAACCCCTCTCATCCCCGATGATGATGACTCCTCCGGGACACAGGGTCGAGCCCCTGGACGTGACACGACAGAGGAGGATGACCTCCTCCTCCTCCTGCAACGCCTGACCCACGTCATCAGGGGTGAGTGTTGCTAGTCCTGCAGGAACCCCATGAGGAGCGTGGTCACATCTGGGTATAGCAAACTCAAGGCATTGGCACATGTTGCTGCTCCTCTTGAGGCTACTGGGGTCAACCAGCTGGTCGGTTGAGGAGGGAACCCAACAAGGAAGATTCGGATTTCATAACGTTTATTATCCAAGAGATAAAAAGAAAAAAAAAAGAGGATCGAGTCTAGAAAAGATAGGAAGATCGAGTGTACAATAGAGCGAGGTAGCCTGTGTTACTCGCTCAGCGGGAAACCATCAAATATGAAATCTGTTCGAATGAGTTTGTTTTTTTTTTTCTAGTCTCTGTCTGTATTTCTCTGTTGCTCTGACGAAAACACCTGGACGCCTTCGTGGGTTTGACTCTGGCGTGTTGAGTGTCGGTGTTGAGTCTAGCGTGAGTCCTCCAAGTCTCTTCTTATCGCCAGTGTTGATGTAGAGGGAATGAATATTTTGTAAAGCGATACATTGGAACGAGACGCGAGAGCCCAGAGGAGATAAATACATTATATATTTAAAGTCCGGTTACATACACGTCCTCAGAAGAATAATGTTGTCAGTCATTATCGTCGACAGGAATAAGATGGTTGAAATTATTAATGAGAAGACCTCGTTTAAATGAGTCGAACTAGTGAGGATCTCGATAAAGCGAGCTGAGTTGGTTAGCACTCCGATAAAACACGCTCAGTCTCACCTCGATCAACAGGCCCAATCCGGGACGACCTCGATAAAACAGAACCAGCCAGCGAAGTCTTCGATAAAACGTTCCCATCATGCCTGAGACCAACATAGGATCGTTGTCAGCCCACTGACATTCTTCATCACTAAGTAGTGACAGACCCTTCCTCGTGTGGGCAGGAAGGACTTCGGCACATCTAGTAACCTCAACACACGTGAGCCATCACGAGCCATAGGCAGCATAGCCGATCAATTGAACTCTGTAATCTGGTGATAACAGAGGACACAGAGCAAAGGCAAGTGACTAGGCGAATCCAGGGTTGATCCAGCATACCCATCATGCAGTGCAACGCCCTCAGCCATGCACTTACACAGCCCCTTCAGGGACATGCCAGAAGACGCCTGGGGTTAACAGTATATAGACAATAAGCAACGTAACCTTCTAGTTCATGTTTTAGAAAGGTTTCTGACCTATTTCGCGATGCCTGGAGCTCGTTGATATGAATGACCCCTAGAATGACTGGCTTCCAGAGACCACCAGTTCTTTTCCCGACAACAGTCACTGTGCTACGCCATTGTCCCTTCCCTCAAGCATCCCGGGAATCTTCGGCCCGAGGGTGAAGGATCTTGTCCCACGTCAGGAGAGGACGATACCCCTGGCGTCCTGCAAGGGCAGTTATCTGCCTCTGGTATTCCTCAGCACGCAGAGAAAGGCGCTGTGGCAAGTCCTTTTGGCATATTCCAGCCTCATTCTCCCTTCTCCACTCTGTATCTACCACCGTTCCAGCAGCCCCTGTAGTAGTAGTAGTAGTAGTAGTAGTAGTAGTAGTAGTAGTAGTAGTGGTGGTGGTGGTAGTGGCAGGAAGAGCCACGGTTAATCATCATCGCAGGGCTCGACCGGTTCTGCTTCCCACAGGCGATTGCGGCACGTGTGCATGCCGGCATTCCTGAGGGGGAGGGAGGGAGGGAGGGGCTCGAGCGTCCTTTAAGGGAGGGAGGGAGGGAGGGAGTGGGGTGGGGGATGGAGGGGGGGAGTCGTTTACCTCCATTCCACACGATAATCATTCTATTGATCGACTCCCAGGTTCCTTAAAAGGTTCTTCAACCCCTGAAGGCGGAACTCCAATCTACAAACACACACACACACACACACACACGAATATAAAAGTCATTTAACCGCCTTAGCATCCGATCCCACACCACAACACACCACACCACACCTCCCAAGGCTTTTTGTTAAGGGTATAGAATGGGATTCTATTTTCCCGAGTGTGACGGGGTTTCAGCAGACGAAGGTTTACATCTGAGGGTAAAAACTGACTTAGACCAGAGTGAGGAGAGGACCAGCAGAGTCTTCTACATGGACAAAATCCGCCATGAGTCATGGCATCCCATGACTAAAGGGAGGATATGATACAGGTTATCGTCTGAGGCAAGTCCCCTAATAAGGGTAATAAGAACCAGTGGAAGCGGTAATAAGACACTCTGGCTGTAGCCTCGTTATCCTCCATCCTTGGTGTCTTGTTAATAGAGGTGGCCAGACTCTCAATCATTCATGACGTTTATGTCGACTGCAAACGTTATCCTGTCTCCATCTATAGTGGTGAGTGAGGGAGGAGCCTTCTGCTGTACTATCCTGTCTCCATCTATAGTGTTGGGTGGGGAGGAGCCTTCTACTTTACTATCCTGTCTCCATCTATAGTGTTAGGTGGGAAGGAGCTTTCTGCTTTACTATCCTGTCTCCATCTATACCGGTGGGTGAGGAGGAGCCTTTTGATTAACTCTCCTCACTTATCCCCTCCACTCCTCGGCTTTGCCGATTTCTTTTGACCACGAAGGAGATACACACGTACAGCATTAATAGACCTCAGATCTGCCTTTGTTGTTGCGAATAGAGACGTCATCTTTGAGCAACTTTCAGACCTCGGCTTGAGGGGTCAACTGCTTAGATGGATCAGAGGGGTACCTGTCTGACCGCCAGTCCAGAGTCCTATTCAGAGTGGCGCCCCCTGCGACTCGTTTGCTTTTACCCCAGGGATCCCGCAGGGAGGGATCCTCACCCCAACACTGTTCAGTGTTCTCGGGCATAAACTTCTCAAACGCCTTGAACTTGATACTGATGACGTTGTGTTGTGCTATGACGATGACATCTGTCTTAGCTCCTCCTCACCCGAGAGACTTCAAGTTCTACGTGACCAGTCCACTCACACTCCGTGCCACTCAGTGTGGCCTAGTCTTCAACACCTTCAAATCCAAAGTGCTAATTCATGATGAATATAATAGAAATGAAAATCCCTCCTTTGTACTTCACTCAAATGAAAATGAAACATGTCCTTCATACACCTATCTGGGTATTAATCTCGGTCTCCTCAATGATCCATAAACTCATATATCCAACCTCAACACAAAGCTCCTTGGTCGCCTACAACCTCTTCGTGCCCTCACCGGCCAGAAATATGGCGTGGGAATCAATATTGCTTAGAACCTTCATTTGTTGTTTGTATGATCTGTACCAGCTTATCATGCCATCCACCTGTCTATGGTTGATCCCAAACTTCTTCAGCATCCACTTCAGGTGGTACAAGATATAGCTATGAAGCTAATTTCAGGCTGTCCCATGTCAACCAGGGTAATAATAGATATGAAAACTGAGCTTGTCTTTCCCACAATCACTGACTCAGTTCAAGACCTTAAAGTACAGTTTTCAATGCTAAGTGTCTCAGAAATCCCACATCCAATCCCCTTAATTATGCACAACATCTACCACGAGTCATTAACGACCTCAGTTCTCTCCCTGGTTACCGCTGGTGCCTCGACCTTATCTGATACCATCCTCGACCATCATGTGAACTATAACACATCTTACACCAGCATCCCTGATACACCAGACCTCTCCAAGTGGATTATGCAAATTACCATCAGGCCCAACTCAGTCCTTACATCCTACAAGGACCAAGCAATGTGAACAACCAGATGACGTGCTTGCCATCATGCCTCACAACACAGTGCTTATATATGCGAATGGATCCTTGCGGGAAAACGGTAAGACCGGCGCTGCCTATGCTATTCACAGCAATAACAACCTTATTTACTCTCAGCAAGCAAAAACTTAGCCCATGGTCCAGCTCTACCCACTCTCTAGTATCCTCATAGCAATGAAATACCTGGTCCAGCCTCGAGTGCTCGCTGTATACCCCCTCTGACTCCACACCAGCTCAAGCAACACACTCCGTAAGATGTGCTCTGCAGGAAGCTGCTCCGTCATTCCCTCACTGCTAAGAGAAGCCGATAACAGTGGCTTGCACACCCAGTTCCTATGGATACTTTCTCATGTGGGACATAAGCGTCATGGCCATGTTGATAACCTCGCTGAACATGCGTGTGTGCTCTCGCGCCCCTACACCAGACTGGGTCTAACTAAAGACACAGACCTCGCTGACCAGACGGCATTTGCCCGCGAGGAAGAAGACCTCTTGAGAGACTATGTAAGACTAAGTAGCTGTAGTAGTGTGGACTATGATTATCATAAGCTAAAGAAACATCTCTATGGAAGGCACCGGACCCATACCAGACAATGTGATGTTGTAATTACCAGAACACACCCAGGATACAGGTACATGTGACGAGTCGTGAGGAACCATGATACTGAACATTTCAAATGACATGTTGTTCTCCACCTGAGGAACGTACACTACGACACCGTATCAGCGAATGTCCCCAAATCAGTGATTTTTGACCTCAGGGATGAACGCTTCGACAACTTTTGTGATTACTTTACCTACTGTCATCTCCTTGACGACATTCTGATACTATATCCCTAATTCACCAAGCCCTGAGTGATGTAAACACCTGTGTAATCATGCCCAGTACAAGCAAGTTCTGTAACTACAATGTCCAGTGGATGTACTGTACCCTGACCCTCTTTGTATTACTGTGAATGTTAACAGGTTGCCCAGTGCCAGTATATTCTGTAACTGTAGCCCAACATGTAATGTATCTTTGATCTCTCACACTGCTATCAATGTTGTGATCTGTTGCAAACACATACTTCAGTGTATACATAATTTGTTTGTGTAAACATGATAATTCGAATGTAAACAAGGTGGTCTGTGTATGTATGAAATGTTATAAACTTGCTTTGTGTTACACAAATGATGTTACCAGTGTTGCTGTCACCATGACTCATTATCCTGTAACTATGTATCATGTATTGATGTATACCAGACCTCTCCCCATCCCACCCCTATGGGTCCCTGGGCCCCACTCGGGCCCACCTACCACACTCCTGTGCCCACGTATTGTACCCACTGGACCCCTCCACCTACCCCTAGATATGGGCCTTTCGCCCATATTCTCACTTAAATTCGCGGTCTATATATATCTAGATAATAGATATCAAAGAAAAAACTATCCTGTCTCCAACTACAGTGGTGGGTGGGGAGGAGCCTTCTGCTGTACTATCCTGTCTCCATCTACAGTGGTGGGTGGGGAGGAGCCTTCTGCTGTACTATCCTGTCTCCATCTACAGTGGTGGGTGGGGAGGAGCCTTCTGCTGTACTATCCTGTCTCAATCTACAGTGGTGGGTGGGGGAGGAGCCTTCTGTTGTACTATACTGTCTTCATCTTAGGACATTAGAAATGCTGTATATCACCACTGTCTTCAAGCAGATAATCTCATCATGTTATCCGGCTTTCCCATGTACTTCTATGGTATTTTTTTTTCATGTTTCATGTTCCTCATAGAAAGTTGTGGGGATGTGTGGGTATGTGAAGATCATAGAGCTGTGGGGATGTGTGGGTATGAGAAGGTCACAGGGAGCTGTGGGGGTGTGTGGGGATCTGGTCATCACAGAAAGCTGTGGGGGTGTGAGGGGATCTGGTCATCACAGAATGCTGTGGGGGTGTGTGGGGATGTGAACCTCACAGAGAGCTGTGGAGGTGTGTGGAGTTTACGAAATGTCCACTTCGCTTCGTTCCCCACCTATGCATAAATATAAGGGGAAGTGGCACTCTTCTTAGACATATCACCCCACCCCCACTCATATCCTTCACATAATTCTCAAAAATATTCGACTAAAGATATTCTGAACACTGTTGAAGAGAGAGAATACCTGAGAAGGAGTGTGAGAAATGAATAAAAACATATAACTTTCATAAAACATAATAACACCCAACCTGACTTTATACAGAATCTCCGTCTGATATTGAACGCAAGAAGTATGACTTTCACACTTCCTCGAATCCATGTATATCATAAATCACATGTATACTTGGAACTCAAGTAGTGGCAAATCAATCTCGAATCCATGTGAGAAACTCCAAGCGACTTGCCTCTCATAAGAATTATATCTATATTGTCCAGTTCATATATAGATGTATATATCACAGGACATGTGAAGCGTCCTGGGTAAACCATGGAAAGGTCTGTGGGGTCTAGATGTGTGGATGGGGAGCTGTGTGGTTTCGGTGCATTACACATGAATCTCGTGTATGGATGTGAGGGGATGTGGCCATTCTTCGTCCTTGACTGACGCTAAATCGCTAATGCAGGAGATGGCGATCAGGTGTACGGGGAAGATGGTGGAGAGAGAGACGAGGTCACTCAAAAACATCTGTTAAGGAAGTGATGACAGACTAAGACGATTTACAGACAGTATCTCATGTCTGTGGTGGAGGTGCGAACAGACCCTCTGGCCTCCCCACCCAAGACACTCTCTGATGTCTGTGGCGGCGGGGAGGTGTGAACAGACCCGTCGTTGTTCACAGACAATTTTTAAAGCTAGCTTAAAGTCCCAGTGTTGCCATCCACGCGTGTCACCTATCTCCCACTCGCATCACATACGTGAGTTTCCACACTCCCATACGATCAGTTTACATAGACATGGCGTGGTTTACACCCCCACACAAGCAGATGGTAAGGCTCTCCCTCTCTCTCTCTCTCTCTCAGCAATGCGGCTATCGGTAAACTCATGTAAACTAACCCTGATTTGCTATACCAGAGGACGTGCAACACATACAGACGAATTCTATATAGACGTAATCGTGTCCACAACTAACACACTCACGAAATCACGGCCCTTCACCTGGGCACCGGGTTACGGTAAGGTCGGGGCAATCAGCTCATGTCGAACCACACACACAAGGCAGGGCCGCTTGTACTCTACAAGCACCACAAGCTGAACTGGAGTTAAAAGCTTTTTTTTAACAATAGACTTACAAGCATCGAGCGATGTCCATTTGTATGCCCTTGTGAGAGACACTGCAGCAATGTGATCCTTTCATCTATATTTGTGCTTTTGGGTTCCAGATACAACTCCTGTGTGTTAAGTCTTGTTTTCTTTATGTCTTTGTTGTTGTTGCAATTCTCGCTGTGGCTTTATGCTATTGTTGTTGTTGTTGTTGTTGTTGTTGTTGTTGTAGGCTGTGTAACAGGTTGGAACAGCTGGTTCAGCTGGGGCGTCCAGAGTTACAATGATTATATGTCAAGCAAGTATCTCAATTATTTGTTTTTAATTACTGGCCACCAGCAGCAATGCGTGCATGCATGTGTGTGTGTGTGTGTGTGTGTGTGTGTGTGTGTGTGTGTGTGTGTCTGTCTGTCTGTCTGTCTGTCTGTCTGTCTGTCTGTCTGTGTCTGTGCGTATTCCATGGGAAGGGAACTTTACACTCATGGGGCCCCATCTCGCGCACCATCTCTTCTACCATACAGTTTTTTTTTTTTTTACACTTGTGTGTGTTGCACACATGTGCTATTCCACTTAACCACCAATTGCAGAACATGAGAGTATTTGATGACATTCTTCGTAACAAGTTTCTTGCTTAACATTATGTTCTGGTCTCTAGCTGTTCTGTATTTGCATCCGTCGAAGAACTGTTCCCTGTTGACATGATCCAACTAATTCAAAAGTTAGTGGCTTGTAATGAAGTCAACTATGACTCTTCTCTCTTCCATGGTGGAGAAATGGATGTTCTCTACCCTTTTCCTGTAACTTATTTCTCAATTCTGGTACCATCTGTGTTACCCTCCTGTGGACCTTACGTATCAGTTCTTTGTGATCTGTAAGCGCAGTGGACAAGCTTGAGGTGCATGTTTTTTAAGCCTAAAATGTGATCCTTATCTATTCACCTAAAGGCGATTCTCCTATATGTCAACAGGCAACTGTCTCCTTTTATATTCCTTTAAGGCGTCTCTGGTGACAGGTTAGTTCCAAAGTAGATTCACAAGTCCCTACATGGAAGAGAGAAGTTCCTACAATGTATTTCTTGCTAAATGATATTCGTATCGAGGTCTTCTCTCTCTGCCGAATATACCTGCTTTACTTTACATTTACTTGGGTCGAGTTTTATCAACCATATATCACACCAACTTTGGCGCTTGTCTAGGTCCTCCTGTAAGTTGGTGCAATTCTTGTCTTTCTTTACCTCCCTCGTAGCTTTGGCATTGTCCACATGCGTATTCAGTAACGCATCCCTATTCTCTGGTACGTCATTTACATAGATCAAAAAGAGCATTGGTCCCAAGACTGAGTCCTGGGGCACACCATTGTGACTCCAACCCAACCCGAAAAGGCTTGCCTGAAATGCGTCTCATAGTCCTTTCCACTGAGGTGATTTTTCTATCCACCGATGAGAATCTCTCCCCCTTGTTCCCGCCTGCAGATCCAGCTTCTTCACCATCCTCATATGTGGCATAGTGTCAAATGCTTTCTGGCAGTCTAGATACACGCAATCCGTTCAATCTTCTTTTCTCATGAGTGGAGCTCACTCTCTCTTGGAAGTCTCGGAAGTTTGTCATACGTGACCTACGTTCCCTGATTCCACGTTGTCTCTCCCTTGAGCAGTTCCTCCCCCACAAGTCGTAATCCATGTCTTACCTAACAATCATCCAAGTATCTTACTGACCACAGTCGACAAAAATACTTGTCTGCAGTTCGGAGGAGCTTCCCAGTCTCCTCTGTGAAAGATGGGCAAGACATTTGCCCTCTCCTCCTCCCGTGGCACTTCACCTTCCTCCAGCGACACCTCCAACACCTCAAGTGGCCCGTCAAGCGTATCTGCACACGTCTCCAGGACGTACGAAGAAACTTTATACAGCCGTGACCCTTATATGGGTCAAGGACCTGTTTTAGGCTCGCGCGCGCGAGCACTCGTGTGTGTGTGTGTGTGTGTGTGTGTGTGTGTGTGTGTGTGTGGATGGGTGTGTGTGTGTGTGTGGGTGTAGTTTAAGTACATCCTTTTGGACATAACATTTAATGCTGCAGTCACTTCCTTATATGCGTATGATCGTAATATGTATATGATAAGTGCGTATATCTGTGTAGGTGTTACCGGACTCCGCTTGTTTGAGGTTACCATGCGAGTGAAGTGTGTCTTTTGGCGAGGCTGTGACATCCTCAGATGACGAGATGGAGCGCAAATCTTTTCAAAGGACCCCTCCCGTCGAAGGGGTCCATCCTGGTCCTGCTACTGACCGTGGCGTACCCTTAGAACCACAGATGCCCCAAGGTTTGTCTAAAAGATTTTGGGGTAATACTAATGATGATAATAAAAATGATAATAATAATAATATTAATCATAATAATAATAATAATAATAATAATAATAATAATAATAATAATAATAATAATAATAATGATAATAATAATGCTGATAATGATAATGATAAAAATGATAATAATGATAACAATGATAATAACAATAATAACGATGATAATAATAATGATAATAATAATAATGATAATAATAATAGTAATAATAATAATGATGATAATGATAATGAACATTTACACAATTATGTGTATTCATTTGATTTCGTTATATTTGGACCTGTACGTGTTTATGGGTCAAGGTAAGTGGATGTTGCATTTGACAGTGACGCTAACAGTGAGTAGTGGATTTGATAGTGACAGATGATAGTGAGTAGTGAATATGATGTTAAAATACATGATGGTGAGCAGTGCGTTTCATAGTGACACAGATTATAGTGAGAACTGTATCTGATAGTGAAACAGACGACAGTGAACAAGGGATCTGATAGTGACACAGATGATGGTGAGCGGTGGACACATGTCCTTCATCATCATCATCATCATCATGGTGTTACGTGGGTCTTACTGTGTACATCACAGCCTGCCCCCACACACCCCCCATCGCTCATTGCGACACCATTCCTGTGTGCGTTTTAAGACACATCGCTCACAGCGCTTCCGCTTTGGTGCCTTGCTTGTCTGCCTGATTGCAAGCACGCACGCACGCATGCACGCACGCATGCAAGCAAGCACGAGGAGGTGTGTGTGTGTGTGTGTGTGTGTGTGTGTGTGTGTGTTTCTGTCTGTCTGTCTGTCTGTCTGTCTGTGTGTCTGTGTCTGTGTCTGTGTGTGTCTGTGTCTGTGCCTGTGTGTGTGTGTGTGTGTGTGTGTGTGTGTGTGTGTGTGTGTGTGTGTGTCCCACGTTGCATCTGACACTTCGAATTAGTCTTGCATTCTTATACTTAAACTTCTATGGGAACTGTTGCGATGGGTTGCTACCAGACGAGTGTTTGAGACTCAGTGAAACACACACACACACACACACACAATTTTCCACAAAATTTTCGATTTTCATTGTAAATCTAATCTAAAAAAATCTAGAATTTTAAATTTGCAGTAAAGATTATAATCAAGAGGGAGTACTAAATGTGAGAATTTTTATTAGTACTTTACTTCAACAGGTTTTATGTAAATTGACGTGGTTCTGCTTAGCGCTGGTGACTCAAAAAATTAATAAGATGATACATCAGTAAATAGAAATATTAATGAATATAGAATTTACGTATTCTACAGTGTGTGTGTGTTGGGGGGAGGGGTTGTTCAGGTGATTTTAGGGGCGAGAAGAGATTTATTAAATACAACTGTGAGATTTTTCATTGAATTCTCGTTTCTTTGATGATTTCGGGGGTTGCCCACTACGTCGTGTCTCCCCCAGAGAACTGGGGAGGATTTGTCGACCTGAGTCGACTGCCCTAGTCACCTGGGGAGAACCTGTGGACCTGACTGTGTCGTCTCTCCCCAGATAACTGGGGAGAAGCATCACCATCACCAACACCATCACCACCACCACCACAATAACAACAACGAAAACGAAAACAATAGTTACCACAATCACCACCACCATTACAACCCTTCACCAGCACCACTACCACAATCACCACCACTTCTGCTACCACACTCTCACCACAGGACGCAAGATGATAAGCTCAACTACCAATTTAAGCGTCGCAAGGCAGGTGTTTCTGGTGAGGGGGAAGGGGAAGTGAGTAGGGAGGGGAGAGGTAGAAAGGGGGAATACACACGTCCTCCTCCCCTCCCTCTCCTCGTCCTCCTCCATCACCCCTTCCCCGTCACACCAGCGTCACCGCCCTGGCCACACCTCACACCACACCATACCTCCAGACCAGACACCCCCCCACCGCCTCCCTCCTCAATTAACCCGTCACCCTACACAGTCAGTACTGCCTCCCACACCTCACCCCTACCACGCGAGGCACCCCCACGCCTCACCTCCCCACCCGGGGAGCCCACTGGGGAGAAAGAGGGAGGGAGAGGAGCTGGCTGCTGGCCCTGCAGGAGGACCTGATATCTGGGCAAGAAACCCGAGCTGAGGAGAACACTGAGGTCTCCTCTTCGCCTGACCCTCCGAGCCATTCCTTCGCTCGCCCCTCTCGGCTCTGCAGGGCGAGGGACACCACGTGGACGAGACGCGCGCCCTTCACCTCCCGACGCCCTCGTCAAGGCGAAGGGCACCTCCAGCAGGAGCTAAGTAGGTGGGTTAGATAGAGCCAAAGCAGATAGACACCTGCTGACCCGAATGGATGAGACGCACTCTCCTTCTCCGGCTAAAGCAAGGGGTAAGTAGGCGGAGCAGGCAAGCAGGGAGGGAGGGAGCAGGCAAGCAGGGAGGGAGGGAGCATGCAAGCAGCGAGGGAGGGAGGGAGGGAGGGACGTTGTCCTACTGACCACACAGAGACGCAGATACATCATCATTATCCTGCTGGTGGGTATCCACCTACTTCCTCTTCCTGCTTGTGTTCCCTCCCTCCCCGCTTCGCCAGCTGTGGAGGGAGCTCAGAGCCACGGCTGGACCTGACTATACCAGTGGTGACGACACACACACACACACACACACACACACACACGTGACTGCTGGTCATCAATCATCTTCATGTTACTCCTTCTTCTCCTCCTCCTCCTCCTCATCCTCCTCCTCCTCCTCCTCCTCCTCATCCTCCTCCTCCTCCTCCTCCTCCTCCTCCTCCTCCTCCTCCTCCTCCTTCTTCTCCTCATCCTCCTCCTCCTCTTCCTCCTTCTTCTCCTCCTCCTCCTCCTCCTCCTCCTCCTCTTCCTCCTCCTCCTCCTCCTTCTTCTCCTGCTGTTGTTGCTATGTTGTTATTGTTGCTCTGATATTGGTGTTGCTCTCGTGGCTGTGTTATCATTGTCAATGTTTTTTGCTATGTTAGTGATGTCACTTGTTGCTATGTTATTGTTGTCGATGTTGTTGCTGTGTTATTGCTAGTGTTGCTGTGTTATTGCTGGTGTTGCTGTGTTATTGCTGGTGTTGCTGTGTTATTGCTGGTGTTGCTGTGTTATTGCTAGTGTTGCTGTGTTATTGATGTTTCAGTTGTTGCTATGTTGCTATTGTGCCTGTGTTTCTGGTACTGCTGCTGCTACCCTGTGGTTGTTCTGTTGCTGTGTTACTGGTATGGTTGCTGTGTTATTATTGTTGTTGTTACTGTTACTGCTGTGTTATTGTTGTTATTGTTGTTGGTGTTGTTGTTGTTGCAACACGTCCCTGACGCGTCTAGTTCTCCGTTAAGTCTAGATTTTTTTTTGCTCGTACGGCGCGCGGTACATGCGCTTACCCCTGACACTTGGCAATGTCTCTCTCTCTCTCTCTCTCTCTCTCTCTCTCTCTCTCTCTCTCTCTCTCTCTCTCTCTCTCTCTCTCTCTCTCTCTCTCTCTCTCTCACCCTCACCACCATACAGTCTCGCAATACATACCGACCAATTCACTAAATCCCCTTGTAGTTGACCGCGAATGCCCACGTCCCCATTTCAAAAACACCCGACATAAATTATGTATTTTTTTTCCTGCATCCAGAAAGACTCTCGCTACCTACATGCAGGCGATGATGGTGAGGGAGGAAGGAAGGGAGCGAGGGAGGGAGGGAGGGAGGCCGTGAGCGTGCCCATAAGGAAATTGGGGAAGTCATTTGCACGATGTAATTGGATAAAACTTCTCTCGGAGAGGCCGAAAAAGGAGACTATTCTCTTTGAGAAATAAGCGGGTTTGTCCCATTTTACAGACTGCTAAATTTGTCATCAAAGACGGATGGTAAAAATGTTATGTTTTGTGAAGGCCCTTGGTCGGTGGACGTGATGGAGTGGGTTGTGTGATGGAGGGCGAGGGAATGGGAGGGAGGCTTGATGGAATGGGATGAGGTACGGGAGGCTAATGGTTAGGGGGGGGGAGAGGCGAGACGAGAGGGGTTGAGTTGTTGGAGAGGGGGAGAGAGAGAGAGAGAGAGAGAGAGAGAGAGAGAGAGAGAGAGAGAGAGAGAGAGAGAGAGAGAGAGAGAGAGAGAGAGAGAGAGAGAGAGAGAGAGAGAGAGAGAGAGAAGGGGTGTGTGGGAAGGGGGACAAGGAGAGGTGATGGAAGAGAAGTTCAGAAGGTGTGATGGAAGATAGAAGGAAGGACTCATAATGTTGAGAGAGAGAGAGAGAGAGAGAGAGAGAGAGAGAGAGAGGGAGGGAGGGAGAGAGAGAGAGGGGTGGAGGGGTGATGGAGGGGGTGGGGAGAAAAAGGGAATGGTGCATACTGAATGGGAGAGGTGGCGTTGAGCGTGTTGGGTGGTCAGCTCAGTGGGAGAGGAGAGGTGTGAGGGTGATGGAATGGAGGAAGCGGGAGAGATGGAAGAGGGGGAACAGGAAGGATGGAGAGACGAGTCATGGAACAGGGAGAGAGAAACAATGGGAGAGCAAAGGAGAATGTGATAGGAGGGAGGGAGGAAGGACAGTGAGGGAGGGGGTAAGTAACAGGGGAACGAAGAGGGATGAAGGAAACAATGATGGAGAGTGTGTGTAGGGGGGGAGGGGGTCTTCATAGAGATGGAGGCTTAGTGGCTGATGGTTGGTGAGTATGAGGAGGGAGCAGTTGTCGGGTAGGATGAAGGACGACTGGAGAGGAATGATGGAGTAAGAGAGTGAAGGAGAAGTGACAAAATGATGGAGGGAGGGAGGGATAAGCGACGAAGCTTTGTGGGGATGGAGTGTAGATGTTTGGGTTAGAATAATGCGAAGGATCTCACCAGGTAGATAGAGGGACGGCAGGACCATCAACACACGCCAGGGGGGGGGGGGGGACTAGAGGGAGGGAGGAAAAATGCGAGGGAGGGGGAATATACAACGAGGGAGTTAGCAAGAAGGAGTAAGGAAGACAAGAGATGTATACAGAAGAAAAAGTTAAGTAAGAGAGAGAGAGAGAGAGAGAGAGAGAGAGAGAGAGAGAGAGAGAGAGAGAGAGAGAGAGAGAGAGAGAGAGAGAGGGAGGGAGGGAGGGAGTTCAAAGGAGGATGTAAAATCAGAAAGAGGGAGAAGCAATATAGATGGTCAAGATAGAAGGAAGTGATGGACGTAAACGCAGCAGAACAAGCCCCATAAACCTTGCCATGCGAGGGAGGCGCCCGGGAGGGTGAGCTGTTGCGATGGAGTGTTGAAGGAGGGTGAGGGAGGAGGCTGTGATGGAGAGGAGTGTGATGGAAGTGAATGCCACGGAGGGAACTGTGACGTATGATAGAGAGGGCACCGATGAAGGAGGACGATGATGGAGAGAACTATGATGGAGGGGACAGTAATGGTTGACTCTACAGTGATGGAGGGGACAGTAATGGAGGTTACAGTGATGGAAGGGACAGTAATAGAGGTTACAGTGACGGAAGGAACAGATGGAGGTTACAGTGATGGAAGGGACAGTGATTGAGGTTACAGTGATGGAGGGGACACAGATGGAGGTTGCAGTGATGGAGGGGACATTGATGGAGGTTGCAGTGATGGAGGGAGTGGGAGGGCGGCAGTATATTACGGAGTGGACGACGAGAATAGCATCTAGGGTGAGGGAGGAGGAAGGGGGTGGGAAGTGGATGCTGTGGGCTGGGTTAGTAGGAGGGGCACTCAGTTGCTAGGAGGTCGCTGGGGGTGGCTAAGACGTGGAGGGAAGGGGATGGTTAAGTTGCTAGGGGTGGATAGAAGTGGAGGGAAGGGGATGGTTAAGTTGCTAGGGGTGGATAGACGTGGAGGGAAGGGGTGGTTAAGTTGCTAGGGGTGGATAGAAGTGGTGGGAAGGGGATGATTAAGTTCTAGGGGTGGATAGGGGTGGTTAAGTTGCTAGGGGTGGATAGAAGTGAAGGGAAGGGGATGGTTAAGTTGCTAGGGGTGGATAGAAGTGGAGGGAAGAGGGTGGTTAGTTGTTAAGGGAGTTGCTCCTGATGGTTTGTTAGAAGCGGAGGAAAGGGGTTAATTGGAAGGTAAGTGGGTTGTTACAAGTGTTGTGAGAAGTGGAGGAAAGAGGCAGTTTGTTGTTGTGGGGTTGTTGCTGTTAAAGAGAGAGGAGGGAAGTTTAGAGTGGGGCACCACTGGGAAAGGAAGAAAAAAATGGCAGACGAAACGGGAGAGAGAGAGAGAGAGAGAGAGAGAGAGAGAGAGAGAGATCAACAATTGCGAATGAAGAAGAACAAAGGACCGGCGAAAGAAGTGAAGGAATGAAGACAAAGGAATGGACTAACCAAGAAAAGAAGAACGCAGGAGAGCCAATTAAGTCCAATAAGGAGAGAGAGAGAGAGAGAGAGAGAGAGAGAGAGAGAGAGAGAGAGAGAGAGAGAGAGAGAGAGAGAGAGAGAGAGAGGAAGGGGAAAAATTGCTAATAATGAGAAAGACTGAACACAAAGAAGAAAAATAAAGAGAGAAAAGTGCATAATGAGAGAGAGAGAGAGAGAGAGAGAGAGAGAGAGAGAGAGAGAGAGAGAGAGAGAGAGAGAGAGAGAGAGAGGGTATGTTAAGGGGACGGTAAGTGTAGGTAATGGGACTTGGGGAATGATGGTAATGGAGGAGACACGAGAGGAGGGAGATAATGGAGGGAAAGAACAGACAAACAGAGAGACAGAGACAAAGAATAAAACAGGCATATATATAAATAAAGAGGGAATAAAAAGAATTGCATATATATATATATATATATATATATATATATATATATATATATATATATATATATATATATATATATATATATATATATATATATATATATTATAACAAAAAATATCAAACTAATATGATCCAAATGAATACGATCAACATAGACAATAAACGAGGAACACCACTAAAAGGAAGAACTAAGCAAAATGGAATACATGAAGAGATAAGGAAAGCTGAATTAGGAAAAAAACAACATATATTGTTTAGAATAACACAAATGCCATCTTGGCCAAAAAAAAAAAAGATATTAATCCAAGCCAAAAACGACAACACGACACTGATGTTGTAGGTCAGGAACGATCCTGGTTTTTGATCCTTTCGAAAGATTACGACAACTTCCAAATAAGAACATCAGGTCACTGGGATCCCGACCTCGTGTGTCACTGTGTCACAGTTTCAGTGCCTCACTGCACCAGTGTTTGGTCAACAGGAGCACAGAGGATGTCGTCACTGTGCCATAGTTTCACTGCGTCACTGTGTCACAGTTTCAGTGCCTCACTGCACCAGTGTTTGGTCAACAGGAGCACAGAGGGTGTCGTCACTGTGCCATAGTTTCACTGCGTCACTGTGTCACAGTTTCAGTGCCTCACTGCACCAGTGTTTGGTCAACAGGAGCACAGAGGGTGTCGTCACTGTGCCATAGTTTCACTGCGTCACTGTGTCACAGTTTCAGTGCCTCACTGCACCAGTGTTTGGTCAACAGGAGCACAGAGGGTGTCGTCACTGTACCATAGTTTCACTGCGTCACTGTGTCACAGTTTCAGTGCCTCACTGCACCAGTGTTTGGTCAACAGGAGCACAGAGGGTGTCGTCACTGTGCCATAGTTTCACTGCGTCACTGTGTTACAGTTTCAGTGCCTCACTGTACCAGTGTTTGGTCAACAGCAAGCGCAAAAGGAAACGCGGACAAAACCCCAAAGGTTTTGAGAGAGAGAGAGAGTGTGTGTGTAGAGAGGTATAGCAAGACGTCTCCTCAGATCACCAAGCCGTACCAGGACTCACCAACCAGCGCTGACATTGAGGAATGTCATTATAAAGTCACCAGGTCTAGACTGATGCGATTCCACCTCACCAGGAGAGGGTTGACTCATGGCCATCACCACCACGAGTCACAAGGATGCGAGTGGTACAAGCTAGAACCACAAGTCACCAGGATGTATGTGTAACAACATTGGAGAATCACCAGACCCAGTCACCAGGCTAGCAAAACTATCACTCACCAGGAAAGACACACATCTGTACCACGTTACATAGCGACACACATACGAAAGAAAAACAGAAAAGGAGCCAATGTAACTCCTTGATGTACGCCATACCGAGATGACGTAATATCTTGACCATTTTTATATAAATGGCCGTCGTGTAAGATCTGGTCGTATCAGATCCTCAAACCTCATCTCGAGACGTGAAGAGGGCATCTCCTCCTTCCATCGGAAGTAGGGATGGCATGGGACAAAAGTGACATGGGTAGGGAGAATATTTCCTACGGATTTCGCAATGCGATAGAAGGATGGTAGGAAGGGGGGTGGACCTTGGAGGGTGTGGGTTAGAGGTGGAACTCTGTAAGGAGGGGTGGGTGAGGGCAGGGCAGGCCAGGGAGGGGTAACGAGGAGGAGAATGAGGAGTGGGGGAGGGGGGAGTTGTAGGTAGGTAGGTAGGTTGGTAGGAGAGGGGCATAGAACCAGTAACGGGTAGCAACAGTGGGGTAGGAGATGGGACAGCCCAGCCTCTCTCTCACACACACACACAGCCAACAGACGGAAGCAGGGCAGGCCGGCTGGCCAGATACCAACACAAGGGCGAAGTGAGATACATTTTTTTTAATAGTCTTCTTCTTCTTCTTCTTCTTCTTCTTCTTCTTCTTCTTCTTCTTCTTCTTCTTCTTCTTCTTCTTCTTCTCTTCTTCTTCTTTCTTCCTTCCTTTCCTATGGTCCCTGGCTGAAGAAGCGGCGGAAAAATGAGAGGCGACGATGAATTATGAAACAGAGAAGAGAAAGAGAGAAAGAGGGAAAAAAAAAAAGAAAGGGTATTTCTTGGTATCAAAAGCGAAGTTATTTGTTTGGAAAACTTTCCGGCAGGAGAGAGAGAGAGAGAGAGAGAGAGAGAGAGAGAGAGAGAGAGAGAGAGAGAGAGAGAGAGAGAGAGAGAGAGAGAGAGAGAATGAGAGACGTGACTGCTAGAGAGAGACGGTCGCATGGGAGACAGGAGAGATGTGTGTGAGAGAGAGAGAGAGAGAGAGAGAGAGAGAGAGAGAGAGAGAGAGAGAGAGAGAGAGAGAGAGACGACACACAGTCACCCTAAACAAGAAAACGCCAAAGCAAGGACAGGAGAGAAAAGGAAACAGAAGATATAAACAACTGAAGTGAACCAGTTAACAAAGAAATCTTGCCATTCAACAGTCCACCATAAGGAGAAGACCGACGCTCCCAGGAAGGTGTGTGGCCGAACATCAGGTAGTGTTGTGACCTGCAGTGTGGTGATGTGTCCAGACGTCCTGTGGCCAGAGTGTGTGGTGATGTGTCCAGACGTCCTGTGGCCAGAGTGTGTGGTGATGTGTCCAGACGTGTCCTGTGGCCAGAGTGCGTGGTGATGTGTCCAGACGTCCTGTGGCCAGAGTGTGTGGTGATGTGTCCAGGCGTCCTGTGGCCAGAGTGTGTGGTGATGTGTCCAGACGTGTCCTGTGGCCAGAGTGCGTGGTGATGTGTCCAGACGTCCTGTGGCCAGAGTGTGTGGTGATGTGTCCAGACGTCCTATGGCCAGAGTGTGTGGTGATGTGTCCAGACGTCCTGTGGCCAGAGTGTGTGGTGATGTGTCCAGACGTCCTGTGGCCAGAGTGTGTGGTGATGTGTCCAGGCGTCCTGTGGCCAGAGTGTGTGGTGATGTGTCCAGACGTGTCCTGTGGCCAGAGTGCGTGGTGATGTGTCCAGACGTGTCCTGTGGCCAGAGTGCGTGGTGATGTGTCCACTTCTGTGGCCAGAGTGTGTGGTGATGTGTCCAAACGTCCTGTGGCCAGAGTGTGTGGTAGTGTGTCCAGACGTCTTGTGACCGGCAGAGTGCGTTGTGGTATGTCCAGAAGTTCTATGGTCAGAGTGTGTGGTGATGTGTCCAGTTCTGTGGCCAGAGTGTGTGGTGATGTGTCCAGTTCTGTGGCCAGAGTGTGTGGTGATGTGTCCCCCTTTAGATCTGTGGCCTGAAACTTGGGCAGTTGTAAACAGTCGTGAGTGTGTGTGGCAGTGAAGATGATAATGCTAATGTCTCATAAATACACTGAGTGTATGTGTGTGTGTGTGTGTGTGTGTGTGTGTGTGTGTGTGTGTGTGTGTGATAGTGAAGATGATGATTCTAATGTCTCATAAATACACTGAGTGTGTGTAATAGTGAAGATAATTATCATGATGTCTCATAATACACACACACGCCTTAACTCTGAAAGTGAAGGAGAGAAGAAAAATAGATTCAATAAATTACTTATATATTTTCCTTGCGGTTGCTGCGTGAAGAAGAAAGATATAATATTGTCATGGTACTTAGCGAAACATACTTTCATTAATTTCAGAAATAATTATTGTAATGTAGGATGAGGGAACGTTTTATGAATTCTATTAACAAAATTAGGGAGAAATGTGATTAGATATTTATTCTAAAAATCCATGCCATATATATATATATATATATATATATATATATATATATATATATATATATATATATATATATATATATATATATATATATATATAAATCTCAGAAAATATAAATACAGAAATTCCAAGCTTTCGACTACATTTGAAGCCAATTTCATCCTTGAAATAGAATCGGAAACTTGGAGTTTTTGTGTTTATTTTTCCAGAGAGTTTATTCATCCCAGCGCTTCACGTGTGCATGTGATATACTGCTAGAACACACACACACACACACACACACACACACACACACACACACACACATCGATAGATAGATACATAGATAGATGTACATATACATTGATGCTACCGGACTCCGCGTACATGTGGTTACGCCACGAGCGAAAAGTCACTTTCAACGAGGCTGTATCATTGTCAATGGACGGAAAGAAGTACAGTCTGGTCGAGGAATTATAAATCCAAAATTATCCTTCCTTTCCCTGCCGCTGATCGCAGCGCAGCCAGGACACTGCAGGAACACAACGTAAAAGGGATTATGTATCATCTATATATTCATCAGGCGTGTATAATCATCCGTTAACCATATACATTAGCATGATTGTGATTATAGTCACTCCACTTTACTTCCTCATGAGAGGAGAAAAAAATAAGAGTCAAATTCAGTATTTATCTCGCATTTAGCTTCATTTTTTCCCCTAGATTTTTTTTTTTCCTAGCTCGTTGCCTGGGAGGCAAAAACTGATGGTCACTCGAGCTGTCCTTCCTGGTAGAAGAAGAAAATGAAGCGAACACTGTAAATTCTCATTTACCTTGCTTGCCTCTGGCTTGGTGGCACTAGGATGGCATGGGTTTCAGTCCATGGCGTGCGTCGAGGAGGTAGTCAGATAGACGGGTGGATAGATAAATGAGTAGATATTATCCTAGATATGACACAGAGTCAAAGGCTTTCTGTTCCCATCAAAGACTTCGTGATAGACAAGAAGGAAACATTCGAGATTTTTTAAGCATTTTGCAAAAAGAAAATTTGAAATGAGTGAAAGGTCTTTGTCCCATCCTAACACATTGAGAAATAAGGTCTTGCCTGCATGTATGATGATACATATGTGTCCTCTTGTTCTCTCCTATGTATCATGGATAGTTTATAGATGTTCTCTTCAGTAGGTTATTCTTCATGTATCCTGTGTGATTCTGAAGGGCTAAGAATGAAGAGAAGGAAAGCAGCCAGATGTGTCACTGGATACTAATACATTTATTATACATTTCTGATTCATGTATGATTGTGTTGTGATACATATCAATATATTATGTATTTCTGGGTTTCTTCTAGAGGGCTGTTCATCCTCATAGGAGCAGGGTAAGGTGGTTTTCACCGTGGCAAAGAAGCTAATTCGTATCTCACTTGATAAGTAAGAGATTAAGTATAAATTATACTTAAAAAATATAAGTAACGGTGTTGTAGTGTTGTTTAAACACCTTTTGTCAAGTAAAATACGATTAGATTTTCATAAGTGTTTTAAGTATACCTTTGATTTACTTCTAAAGTCTAGTATGATATTCTAAGTGATCGCTGACACGAAGCATTGAGTGCACGTACATCATGCGAGTCTCTTAAAAGCACGTAAGTGCGTTGATATCATGGAAGTGATACTGTGTGAAGCGGCCTTTGATGTTATTTCCTTTTGACAGAACCTATAATCTTTGAAATTGAAAAATGCATCAAATGCATCAGTGTCCATTGAAGTGAATGAAGATTATTCACAATGTTTGTCTCGAATTCTTTATTTTTTTTTTTTTGTTTGGGGGGGAAGAGGGATTCATGAATCACTTGATTCAAGCCTTGAGCACGACGGTACGACCCTTGAGCACGACCGGTACGACCTTTGAGCACGACGGTACGACCCTTGAGCACGACGCTACGACCCTTGAGCACGAAGGTACGACCCTTGAGCACGACGGTACGACCTTAGAGCACGACCGGTACGACCCTTGAGCACGACCGGTACGACCCTTGAGCACGACGGTACGACCTTAGAGCACGACCGGTACGACCCTTGAGCACGACGGTACGACCCTTAAGCACGAAGGTGCGACCTTAGAGCACGATTTACGATCCTTGAGCACGAAGATACGACCCTTGGGTATGAAAGTCCTGGCCCTTGACCTGACACGAGAGGGGTCAGATTGAAAGCCGGGTCATCAGACGAACGGGTCGTACCGTCGTGTTCGAGGGTCGTACCATCGTGTTCGAAGGTCGTACCATCGTGTTCGAGGGTCGTACCGTCGTGTTCAAAGGTCGTACCGTCGTGTTCAAAGGTCGTACTCTCGTATTCAAGTGTTGATATCCTGTCTGACGTCAGACCGCTGCTGTAGTGATGCCACACCACAAACTGGATGATCCAAACGTGCATTGTAGCTTTTAACTAACCAACAGAATCATACAGCTTACTGTAGGGACGATCACTTGGCACACTGTATCATTCCGGTGCTCCGGAAAAATGCCTTGTATCATTATGGACTCCGGCAAAAGACCATGCATCATTCTGGTGTTCAGGAAAATGTGTTGTATCAATCTAGCGTCCGGGAAAATGTTTTATGTATCATTTTAGTGTCTGGGAAAATGCCTTGCAGCATTCTGATGTCCGGGAAGATGTCATGTATCATTCTGGTATCCAGGAAAATGCCACGTATCATTCTGATGTCCGGGAAAAATTTTCTTGTATCATTCTGGCGTCCGGGAAAATCTACTCGTGTTATTTTTGAGTCAATATAGGACTATGTGTTTATTATTTATGTTTTCAGTTTTATAATTCCGTGGTTTAACTGATGATAATTCACACATTTTTTTTCTATTCATAATTGAACGAATTTCGTATTGATAATTCAGCATATTATTTTTTCTTCATAATTCGTTTTTGTTTTTGATTTTTGCTGCAGATAATTTCACGTTTTTTTTTTTCATTATCCAAAATTATCATTTGATCATTAAGCGAGGTTTTTTTTGTTTGTTTCTTTGTGACAATTTAGTTTTATATTCTGGTGATTATCAAACTTTTTCTTTATAATTCAATAACTATCTTTGCTAATTGAGCGTTAATATTGTTGATGACTCAGTGTTCTACATGTTCTTAAAAAAAAAAAAAAAAGTCTTTACATTTTTGAGCATTTCTCCTGATGAGAATTCAAAGAATTCTTGGACGATATGTCAGTATTTTTCCCCTCATGATAATCTAGTATTATTTCTCTCACTAAATCAGCTTTTTCAACCCCTTGATAATTTAACGTTTATCCCCTTAGATAATTCAGCGTTTTTCCTTTCGATTATTCAGCGTTTTTCCTTTCGATTATTCAGCGTTTTACTTTTCGATTATTCAGCGTTTTTCCTTTCGATTATTCAGCGTTTTACCTCGTAGTAATTCGTAGTTATTCCTCTCGATAATTCAGAGGTTTTTTCGCTCTAGATATTTCAACATTTTTGTTCCAATAATTCCGTACTTTTCCTCACGATGATTCAGTGTTTTTTTCTTCAAGTGATAATTCAGCACTTATCCTCTCAATAATTCAGCACTTTTCCTCGCAATAATTCAGCGCTTTTCCAGCTCTCGATGATTTTACATTAAGAGAAATATATATATATATATATATATATATATATATATATATATATATATATATATATATATATATATATATACATATATATATATATATATATATATATATATATATATATATATATATATATATATATATATATATATATATATATATATATATATATGTGTGTGTGTGTGTGTGTGTGTGTGTGTGTGTGTGTGTGTGTGAAATCGTTTTTACACTTTGTATGTGTTAACATATGTTACAGATTCTGGAAAATATCATAATAGAACTCATGTAAAATATAAGTAAATATTCAGAAAGCTGTTCAATTCCTACGTAAGGCCAAGTTCAGAATATGTGCTTCTCAAGTTAGGTCACCGCGCCTGGAGAAGCAGAAAGAGCTGATAGAGAAGGTGCGGAAGATGGCGACGACCAGAATCAAGAAAGTTGAGTCACAGTGAGAGGTTAGAGGCAGTCAGTTCGTCCACTATGGAAGAGAGAAAAGCAAGGGACGAGCTGATCTCTTTCTTCAAGCTTTTAAACCACTGTAATAACATCAAAGAGTAAATATGTATCTTTAAGAAAATGAAAAAAGAGAGAGCGTCTAGCGGACATGATGCGAAATTAAGGCAGAAACTTGCCAGACTTGCAAATAAGCACCTCTGTGATGCGCGTGAGCGGTGGTTGAACGGAAATAAGCTGATGAAAATTATGGGCGAGAGCAGCATATATGAAATTACATTAAGTTGTTTCATAATAAAGTCCAGAAAATAAGGACTAACGAGTGTAGACTTCCCTCACCTTGTTGTGTAAATGGGCAATCACATATATACATACATACATGTAGATATGGATGATCACACTTGTCCGTGATGATAGTACGAAGGTGAAATCGCCCTTCAGTAGGAGTTCATACAATCGTATTTAACATACAAATTTCCTATACATGTGACACGACATGTTTCGTGGAGACAATCCCCCTCTCATCATCAGGTGTTGTCAGTACTTAACAAAGTTACTTAAATCCCAACATCACGTTGGTCTATACAGAGTGGTGTTGGACGGCGGGACTCTGGTGTGGTGTTGGGATTGGAATAATTTTGTTAAGTACTGGCACCACCTGATGATGAGGAGAGGGATTGTCTCCACGAAACATGTCGCCATGCCACATGTGTAGGAAATTTGTATGTTAATTACGATTGTATTAACTCCTACTGAAGGGCGATTTCACCTTCACACACATACATATATAAACGCAGCTGCAACTGCTCTCTATTATATTACCCTCAGTGGTAGAATTGTCCACCAAAGTCCAATTAAGAATTCTACTTTCTCACCCCCCCAAAAATATACTTTGGTCAGCCTCGTAGGATTCCAAAAATAGCAAAGCTAATAGTATAATAGAAAAGGAAATCAGTGTCATAAGAATAATGTTATGGAAGATTAGAGGTATATATACACGATATATATATATATATATATATATATATATATATATATATATATATATATATATATATATATATATATATTTCTTTTTTTCTTTCAAACTATTCGCCCTTTCCCGTTTTAGCTAGGTTGTGTTAAGATCAGAGGATTGAGCCTTATAGGGAATATCCTCACTTGGCCCCCTTCTCTGTTCCTTCTTTTGAAAAAATAAAAGACGGGATATATATATATATATATATATATATATATATATATATATATATATATATATATATATATATATATATATATATACCTTTATAATCCCTATAATCCGCCAGATTGCCAATTGAAACAATAAAAATTAACCTGTGTTTAATTTGCCATAGCAGGCGGTAGCCGGCCATAGGCAGTATACTAGAAATATTGCGCCCACGTACTGGCTGAATATTTGTGAAGCAATTTCATGCCAGCGTAACAGAGTTCATACAGATTATCTGATGGAAAAAGGATTTTCATTGTGTTGTTTTAGTCTCTCTCTCTCTCTCTCTCTCTCTCTCTCTCTCTCTCTCTCTCTCTCTCTCTCTCTCTCTCTCTCTCTCTCTCTCTCTCTCTCTCTCTCTCTCTCTCTCTCTCTCTCTCTCTTCATCATTAGGTCATCATAGTTTCGGCTCCTATTCTTTACTGTTTTTTTCCTCTCCTCCTCTTCCTTCTTCTCTTATTTCCTCTCCTCTTCCTCACCCTCCTCGTTTTCTCTTTCCTTCTTCTCCTCTTCCTCATCATCCTCCTCATCCTCCTCTTCCTACTCCTCCTTCTCCTTCTCCTCTCTAACTCCTCTTCCTTTTTCATTTTCCTCCCTTTCTTCCTTCTCCTGCTTCTCCTCTGCTGGTCCCCACTGCCTCACAAACAGGTTCTGTTGACATGAGTTGGATCATTCCTCAGGTATTCACCTCCTTTTTTTTTCTCTCAGTCATTCTCATCACAGGACGTACAGAACCTGTTTGCTGGGGGGCACCTTCCTTTCCCACGAGTCCTACTACGTCACTTTCCAGGGGGCTTGAAGGATCTATTATCCTTCTTGCGTCTCTTGGATTTGTCGAAGGCTTCATGGATAGAGAACCTAGATAGGGACACTACCTTTCCAGTAGGGATAACCAAGCATGTTAGTGGATGATGGGTTCTGCCAAGTGGTTTAGCTATTGCACGAGAAAAACTGAGGGGTAATTAGATCCATCATATGTCTCTCCGTACAGATGGGCAATCCAATCCTATAAGGGCGCTTCTGTGACCTACATGAGAATAAGCCAAGTCGATGACTACTTTCTTGCTTCTTTCCTCTGTGGGTTGTATTTTGTTGATCATTTTTGAACTTGACGCTGTTCCTACAATCATCCTTCCCCTTTTATGTTCTTTAAGTCGTATGATTTCATTCTTTGTGTTGCCCTTCATTCTTCTTTCAACGTCCCCCTGAAGGAAGCCGTCCAGTTCTGGTTGGTCTCGTCTTTCATCCCCGGGTGTTCTCTCTCTCTCTCTCTCTCTCTCTCTCTCTCTCTCTCTCTCTCTCTCTCTCTCTCTCTCTCTCTCTCTCTCTCTCTCTCTCTCTCTCTCTCTCTCTTTCTTTGCCTCGATTTCTGAAGGTGTTGACGGTCGTGGATCATACAGCCTCCTCTTCCACCAGCATGACATACTCCTCCTTCTCCTCCTCCTGCACATCAGCATATTTCATGAACGAATGTAATACGAAGTATATAACCGAGTCGTCCACCTCGCTCCTGTAGCTTGTTTACCCTCGATGAGTGAGGCCCGCTCCCGCCAGGGGGGAGGGGTGGGAGAGTCACCCTCAACCCCAGAGGAGCTTCGTCATGCAACTCTCTCTCTCTCTCTCTCTCTCTCTCTCTCTCTCTCTCTCTCTCTCTCTCTCTCTCTCTCTCTCTCTCTCTCTCTCTCTCTCTCACTGTCATTTCCTAGAACATGACACCTTGAGGGAACCTTTCCCCGCCGTTATGTGCCATGACATCACTAACGTAGGGAGGGAGGGAAGGTGGGGATGGAGGGAAGGGAGGGATGGAGGGAAGGTGGGGATGGAGGGAAGGGGGGAAATCAGCATGAAACCAGCCATGAATTAGATACCCCCTCCTCCCTCTAAACCCCCCTATCCCCCCCTATACCCCACGTAAGTCCCCCTGCCACACACTTGAGCAATATTTGATCTAGTTAAGCCCGATGACGAGGAGGGTAAGGGGCGGTGGTGTGCGCTCTCTCTCTCTCTCTCTCTCTCTCTCTCTCTCTCTCTCTCTCTCTCTCTCTCTCTCTCTCTCTCTCTCTCTCTCTCTCTCTCTCTCTCTCTCTCTCTACTACTACTACTACTACTACTACTACTACTACTACTACTACTGTTACTGTTACTACTACTACTTCTACTGTTTCTACTACTACTACTACTACTACTACTACTGCTACTACTGCTGCTGCTGCCACTTCTACTATTACAATCACCACCGCCACGACTACTACAACTACTACTACTACTACTACTATACTACTACTGTTACTACTACTACTACTGTTACTACTACTACTACTACTACTACTACTACTACATGTGTGCAAGAGGAGGGGCTTACAGTAGCAGTTCGGTACAGCAGACCAAAGTGTGTGTTAACCAGGTGATGGCCGCTGTTCCCGCCCCACGTTTATCCTCCCTTCTCTGTCCCTCACACAGCCTACTGCTGTTCTCCCCACACGTCTACCCTCCCTTTTTCTCTCCCTCACAAGGCCTTCCTCAAGCGTATATAACAAACCCAAAAAATTCGTTATAAGTAAATACGAACATTTTAGTCATAGATTCAGGTATTCATATAGTGATCTATTCTATGTCATTAATCTTTTTGTCCATCGTCAGTGGCTACGTTGAAAGGGGGGAGGGAGGAGGGGGGAGGGGGGGGGGAGTTGCCATGACACACGCTGTGTGGGTCGAAGCTCCCCTTCCATAGACCCCTCCCATTGCCCCTCCCATTACTAACCCCCAACCGTCTCATTACCCCTCCTTTCCACCCCCCAATAACCCCCCCTCCAAACACCCCCCCCCCCCCCGCCCGCCCCCTCCACGCCAACCCAGGAATCGATCCATTGTCGTCTTTTTACAAGATGGCGGCTCCCACGAACCGGCTCGCCGGGTTGGATATTTTTTCTCCCAGGACAGGGTCGGGGGAAAAAAAAATGGAGCTTCGGCAAACTGCCGAAAGAAGCGTTTCGAACACACCGAACTTCAGCCGAAGGAGATCCATCATGACGAGTTCTAAGCCATTATGACTTATTCTAGGACAGACGAGGGTCAGAGAGTCCCCAAACGATGTCCTGGGTTACGTAATGGCGTAGGCTTAGGGTGGGGGGGCGCCCGCCTACCTTGACTGTCCTGGGAGAAAACAATTACAATGCCGGCTACTCTGACTAATTCTTTTATCGGTTTTTTATCTCATTTATTTACACTAGCTCGTCCGTTTTAATACCAAAATGACGAAATTAATTAATCAAACATTTTGAGACCAGCAACGACCGCGTGTGAGACGCAGTTCAAGCGTAAATTGCGTATTTTTGAGTTTAGTTCTGCAGGTGGAGGCGCGCTGGGCCGACCAGCCTTCGTACGTTGACGCTGAAAATGTCGAACATCGTCGTGGTTTTCCTTTGCTGTTCACACTACCGTGGATCATCGCTCTAGCGCCAGATAACTGAACACCTTCACTTATCGCACAAATAACAGAATTATTGATAAGTAAGCTTATCAAATGGCATCCTGGTTACGTCTCTTTGTTGCATATCAACTGAGTTATATTTCTTTCTTGTATCTCCCCTAACGATGTGATTATTACACGAAAGTGCACTTGGGAATTTATCGTGTTTAATTTCCCCATGGACTCATAGGAATATAGTTGATCACGCGCTTAATTGTGATCCTTTCCAATATATATATATATATATATATATATATATATATATATATATATATATATATATATATATATATATATATATATATATATATATATATATGTGTGTGTGTGTGTGTGTGTGTGTGTGTGTGTGTGTGTGTGTGTGTGTGTGTGTAGCTCTCAAAAATTAGGGCTCATGGGTCAAATTCGCAATTTACCATTACTTCAACAAAAGCTGAAATTCCATCCATTGAACTTACATATATACGGGCAAGTTCACGACCAAATTTGAACTTCTGTAAAGGCAAGTGAACATATCCAGTTCGGCTTCATGTGTCCGAGCGAAGCGTTCGGGAGACATTTTGTGCGTGTTCGTCTGTGTTG
>NC_092226.1:5085552-5090552 GCF_036320965.1 Panulirus ornatus | reverse complement strand
TATATAGTAGCCATGGGTGCCCCATCCTTCGGTAGGTAGGTACTCATACTAGGACTCCTGTAGGATCATGAAGGGGAATATCCTGGGTAAGAAGGTGCTATCCCCTATATGGGATACCTGAAGGATATAGGAGTATCGATGTGTTTTTATTTTTTATTTTCGCAACAGGTTTAACAAGTGTTTCACAAGCACGAGGCACTTGGTCTTGTAGCTGGAAGGGCCTCTGGTACTAGGAGCAGGTAATGAAGAACGAGTACATGGAGTCCCAAGGAGCCGTGGTCATTGCCCAAGCGTATTGAGGACGCGAAGAGAAATTCATGCGGTGGTCGTAGCTTCTGTGTGTGGAGAGACCAGCAACACGAGGATGGACCGTTACAATACCTTCTTCTCTCCTCGAACAGCAAAGAAGGCGAGTCCTCTGCCTTCTCTCGTCATTCCCCTTGGTCCCATAGCCTCTCTACCTATAAGACTCAGGTCTGCAAACACCTTAAGAATCCTCTGATCAATTTCTTCATTCCTTTTCTCATAATCTTTCATCCATTACGTTCTACATGCCCATGACTGAGGCACCCTTCGCCCTTACCATGAAATAAGAAATGTATCTATCATTTCTATCATTTCTTCTAATTTCTAATTTCTTATTTCATGTACAAGTCTATTTACAGGTTTGTAGACGGTACAAAAAATAAAGAGTGTAGTAAGTTATCTAAATTCTCAGCTGAAAGCAGACATTAATACAGTATACAATAATACAGTAGACAATAATACAGTATACAATAATACAGTAGACAATAATACAGTATACAATAATACAGTAGACAGTAATACAGTATACAATAATACAGTAGACAATAATACAGTATACAATAATACAGTATACAATGATACAGTAGACAATAATACATTATACAATAATACAGTATACAATAATACAAGGTTTGTTTTGTGAACAGCTTCCTCGTGTTCAAGATTCTCAAGACGAGTATACACATGGGTCTTCAGAGCTTCTTACTTCTAGAATCCGATGTATTCATCGATGAATAACTGATGAATAACTGATGAATCTAGATGAAGAGAGTCATCATGACTCACCAACTTGGAATGAGCGAGACGAACAATTTAATAACGTCGTAAATTTATGCAACTTTTTTAAAATCTTTTTTTATGATTTTTTTATACATTGGCCAAATCATGAAATTTTATAAAATGATATAAAAAGACGCAAATAATATGATAACCATATCATTCGTACTTTCCACGGCAGAATATATATATATATATATATATATATATATATATATATATATATATATATATATATATATATATATATATATATATACAAAACATGCAAAAAAAAATTTCTGATGATTCATTTTATTCATAGTATTACATATAATTCAACACTGCAATATTCATCATTTTCATTTTCCTCAGCGTACGCAGTGAACACAAGTTAAAGAGAAAACAGAATGCGTAGGTTGAAGAATTATGACATGATTTTATCCTGACGATGGTAAGGGTCAGATTGGGCTGTAGTCACACCCGGTGACCTCACTACCCAAGATGACCTGACCTAATCTAATCTAACTTGACCTGACCTCACCTAACATGTTCTGTGTCCAGTATCGCCCTCAGAAAGCCGAAACTCGTCAACGCATCTCTATTTATCAATCATCTATAAATTGATTGATATAAATTCCAAATGGATATGAAGATAGTAGAATAGATAACTGTTAGCTTTGTTTGCAGCATCGTTTACATTGCCCATCACCAGGTAATGAGGCATTGTTTGCAGTGCCCATCACCAGGTAATGAGGCACTGTTTGCAGTGCCCATCACCAGGCAATGAGGCATTGTTTGCAGTGCCCATCACCAGGCAATGAGGCATTGTTTGCAGTGCCCATCACCAGGTAATGAGGCATTGTTTGCAGTGCCCATCACCAGGCAATGAGGCATTGTTTGCAGTGCCCATCACCAGGTAATGAGGCACTGTTTGCAGTGCCCATCACCAGGCAATGAGGCATTGTTTCCAGTGCCCATCACCAGGCAATGAGGCATTGTTTCCAGTGCCCATCACCAGGCAATGAGGCATTGTTTCCAGTGCCCATCATAACCAGGTACTGAAGCACCAACATCCAACAGTATCATTTTTCGTGGATGACAATTCATATTTCAATCTTTTCCTGAAGGAGACATCATTACATACATTTCCTTGATCTGAATCATTATAAGTGCATATAATCATAAGGTGATTAAATACAATCATGAAAGAATTAAAGATAATCCTGAAATAATCAAATATCATCATGAAATAATCAAATGTAATCATGAAATACTCAAATACAATCATGAAATATGAAAATGTAATCGCAGGAAATTATAATATCACCCCCTATCATTAGACCACTCGTCTTCAAGTCCCTGTTCTACAAAATGTAATTGAGAGATGATCTTAAAGGACAGCAGGAGGCCCCTGGGGGCACAATATACACTGGAGGATGATGAGGGGCAAGCTTCACCACGGGAAGAGCATCATCCACGTAAAATAACCCCGTCGACGCCTCTTTCACCGAACTCCTTCTGAACCTGGTCATCCTCAATTCGTTCTATTCGGTTTCAGGTCTTGACAAAAAATCTTTCAACTTCAAAAATAATTCTTACATAAAAAGGAAATTAAAAAGAAATATTGTCTTCATTGATCTAAGATGACTGAAATTATAAGGAAAGTAATTAAGATTAGTAAGAGAGAGAGAAGGGATATTTGATAATAGACTTTGTGTCAATTTGATTGATACTTTGTTAGACTAAAAAGAAAATGTATGGCATGTGAAGTGTTTAATGTGAAAGTTATTAATAAATGTTCATTGAGAGTTTTGTTTTCATCGAAATACCTACTTAGAAAATATATATATATATATATATATATATATATATATATATATATATTTTTTTTTTTTTTTTTTTTTTTTTTTTTTTTTATACTTTGTCGCTGTCTCCCGCGTTTGCGAGGTAGCGCAAGGAAACAGACGAAAGAAATGGCCCAACCCCCCCCCCATACACATGTACATACACACGTCCACACACGCAAATATACATACCTACACAGCTTTCCATGGTTTACCCGAGACGCTTCACATGCCTTGATTCAATCCACTGACAGCACGTCAACCCCTGTATACCACATGACTCCAATTCACTCTATTCCTTGCCCTCCTTTCACCCTCCTGCATGTTCAGGCCCCGATCACACAAAATCTTTTTCACTCCATCTTTCCACCTCCAATTTGGTCTCCCTCTTCTCCTCGTTCCCTCCACCTCCGACACATATATCCTCTTGGTCAATCTCTCCTCACTCATTCTCTCCATGTGCCCAAACCATTTCAAAACACCCTCTTCTGCTCTCTCAACCACGCTCTTTTTATTTCCACACATCTCTCTTACCCTTACGTTACTTACTCGATCAAACCACCTCACACCACACATTATATATATATATATATATATATATATATATATATATATATATATGCTCAATGAGAATACTTAGAAGATACCAGCGAAAGGCAGGGTTAGCGCGTCGCGTTCACCGCTGGAAAATCTAGAGATAAGAAGAACGAGTCATGTGAGTTACATATTGTGAAGTGTTGTGTGTGTGTGTGTGTGTGTGTGTGTGTGTGAGATGGAGAGGTTGTATGTGTGTGGACTGCAAGCCCAGCAGCCCCGCGTGTGGGTGAGGCATGAAAGAAAAAGACAACATACCTGGGGGCCGAAGGAGTGACACTTGACGGCTACTGAAGTGGTTGGCTCGCTGAGCACCCGTCACTTAACCCTTCTCGATACCCAGGCAGGTAGTGCCTTCCTGGTGTGTGTGGGAGGGAGAGAGAGAGAGAGAGAGAGAGAGAGAGAGAGAGAGAGAGAGAGAGAGAGAGAGAGAGAGAGAGAGAGAGAGAACCTCAGCATCTCTGAGGTCGGTGTGGTGACGTGCAAGAAGAACCCAATCGTGACTTCAGCCCTAACGTCACAGAGACCATTTGGTCTGACATCACGAAGACCATTTGGTCTGACATCACGAAGACCATTTGGTCTGACATCATGAAGACCATTTGGTCTGACATCACGAAGACCATTTGGTCTGACATCACGAAGACCATTTGGTCTGACATCACGAAGACCATTTGGTCTGACATCACGAAGACCATTTGGTCTGACATCATGAAGACTATTTGGTCTGACATCACGAAGACCATTTGGTCTGACATCACGAAGACCATTTGGTCTGACATCACGAAGACCATTTGGTCTGACATCACGAAGACCATTTCAGAGCAACATTCTCTACAACATAAGGACTCCCTCGGACCCCAAGAATCCTACGTCAGTAGAGCCATGTGCATCCTACATCATGTGAGGTGTGGTTCACTACGAGGGTTGTGGACACATATGGCCTCTTAAAGTTTACATGCAGAGCTTCTCCAACACCACATCTGCCTCTCCAACACCACATGTAGATCTCCTCCAACACCCACATTAGAAAAGAAAAAAACTTCCACACCACATGTACTGCCCCTCCAACACTCATATGTATAGCCTCTTCAACACCCATGCGTACACCCTCCAACACTCCAACACTCCAACACCCGCGATCATGAACATTCGTGCAGAATGCTCTCCGGGCCATATATCATCCCACTTGTCCACCTCCAACAATTACCCACCAACCTTCCTCCACCCCCCCCCCCCCAAACCCAATCCCCAACATTTAACTTCATCACCAACACCACCGCCACCACCACCACCACTACTACTACCACCACCACTAACTCCTCCCCCACACCCACACACCACCACCACCATCGTCATCACGGTACTTTTAAAGGCGTGTTGTCCACGTCTGTCGTAAGGGGACGTAACGTAGGTATGATGCAGATTTGAGCGTCGCACTCGGATCTTGACTTCACCTCTGGACTTAGCGTTAGTCTGTAAGACGTGCCTGTTTAC
>NC_092226.1:5073052-5080552 GCF_036320965.1 Panulirus ornatus | reverse complement strand
ACCCTCTCACTCTCCTCTCTCTCTTTTATGGTGGACTAACTTATGACCTCTGGTCTTTCGCTAGAACTTAGTTCCCTTCTCTATTAGCTCTTTGTACTAGTTTAGGCGAGGTAGACGAACTGGAAAAAGCCTGTTCCAGTTTTGGCCTTATGTCGGACGTGAACAATTTGCTGAGTATTTCCTTCTCTGTGAACCAGTTTCCAGTTTTAGTATTTGCCAGCAAACTGCTGGGCTCCCCAGCCATCCCCCCTGAGGTACGACTCTGGCGACAGGTTTAGGACGATGTTGTCGACTCTCAAGCGTCTCTCACAAGCAGGTTCCTGCAGCTTATTTCCTGCTGAGTGATAATCATATCGAGTCCTTCCTTCACTGTGGCCCATCCTCATTACGGCCTTCTTTCAGTGTGGCCCATCCTCATTACGGCCTGCTTTCACTGTGGCCTATCCTCATTACGGACTTCTTTCACTATGCCCCATCCTCATTACATGTAATTTGCCTTCATTTGGGCTGAATTTCATCAACTAGCTTTGGAGTCTGTTTGTCTAGGTCCCCTTGTAATTTAATGCATATCTCCTCGCTTTTCACTGCCCCTTTTCACTCGGCGTCATTTGAAAAATAGTCAAGTGGGAGTCCATACATGATGGTAGATCATTTACATACGATGGTGAAACATATACATAGAACATGGAAAGTAATGGTCTTAGAACACAGCCCTGCGGCACTCCGTCTGGTGGCCTCAACTATTTCGAGAAGGATCCTCTGACATGCGTCCTTCGTTCCCTTCCTCTAAGATATCCTTCGATCCACTGAAGGTCTCTCTTTCTCCCCGTATTCCTACCTGGTGACTCGTGTATTCTTAATTACCTTCTTGTGCAGTACAATGTCATATGCTTCCTGACACTCCAGGTACAAGACATCCAACCAGCCTTTTCCTTTGATCCTGGACAGAGCTCACTCTTTCATAGAAATCTAAGAGCTCCTCTACTCATGACCTCCTCTCCTTGAAACCGTGTTGTCTCACTTCAGTCGTCTCTCTTCTTCAGGAGGTCATCCATTTGCCTCCTGGTTATCTTTTCGACTCCCTTACAGACCACACTCGTCAGCGAGGCCGGTCTGTTGTTCAGCGCCTCCTCCCTGTCTCCTTTTTTGATAAACTGGCAGGACGTTTGTCCTCTTACACTCCCTTTACGTATTTCCAGTGATATCTTAAGCATATTTCCGGTGCTTTGTCATGTGTATCAACACACATCCTCAGCACATACGGCGGATCTTCATCAGGTCTATTTGCGTCAAGAACCTCTAGTGGTCTGTCTATGTCCACTGAGACATCTCAATGTTTTCTTAAGCCTCGTCTCTACAGTCTACATATCTCACTGGTGTTGGGGCTATAGTGTCTTCCACCTAGGTAAACACTTCTACACTTGTCATTCAGTTCCTCACACATCCTCAAATCGCTCAATTCAATTCTTTCCTTTCAATTCCTTGGTCTGATAAGTGTTTTTTTTAACTCAAAATACAATATTTACTCTTGACAGTTTCATGGAAATATTTTGGATTAACACCTGCTTTGTCCACAGTGTTCTTTCCACAGTTTCTCCGTTTCTCTTTCATCCTCCTGTATTCATTTTTTCCTCTCTTATACTTTGCATATTCTGGATGGTTGAGGTGTCGTCTACATCTTCGTAACAGTACATCGTGAAACTCCCTCGCATTTTGCCATCTTATATTGAACCACTCAACCTTCGTCTTCAGCTTTCACTCTGTAGTTGAGGCTAAAAGATGCCTAAGTTCCTCGTCCTTCACTGTAACCTTTCATCATAATGCTTTGGTTCCCGGCTACTAGACTCCATAGCCCAGCTAAAGTTACCAAAGAAATAGTTGAGATTTGTTTAGTTTTCATCTCCTACTGAGCCTCGTCTCATCTTTGGTCTTTTTGCATTCTCATTTACCCCATATGTATATACGTATGTTTTATATCTGCACGTAAATGTTTTGTGTGTAATCATTACGAACGCATATAGCATATGTGTCCCCACACTGTTGCCATCAACAGCGAAGAACTCAAAGGGGAATTCCTGTTGCTGGTTGAGGCTTGGGGAACTCACACGGGCATGACTGCAGCCAACAGACACAGCCAGACCCCTCATTTCTCGTGTATCAAGGGATCTACACTCACTTTCCTGCCTTTCCAAACTCTGTATCGCCAATGGTTCATGTCAAATGGTCTATATGGGAAGGACAGATAACGGAAGACCTGATGAGTTATGGTGAGGTTATGTGTGGTCATAATCTTGTTTGCGGTAGAGAGTACGATTGTAAAGCAGAAGGCGCCACCCCGACCCACCACTCCCTCTGGCTCAACAACCAGCAGGAAAGGGAGCTGAGAGGGAGATACACCGTCACTGAATTTCTATAATAAAACTAGAGAGGGAAAATTCCTTTGCTCAAACTGCAATGGGGCTTCTCTCGGATTGAAAAGGTCCACTTTTTAAAATTCATCTTTAAAAGTAAACTGAAACAGGCCTCATTACTGATAACGGACATATCTGCTGATAAACAGATATCATTGCGAACAACAAATATCACTGAAGTATTTGTTTAGTGTTATTTTGAAGATTGATAGATTGTTCTCGTATCTATTACATCTGGTGATAATCTGTTCCAGTGTTCTACAGTTTTATAACTGGAATCTTTGACCCACATTTCCTTCACATCTTTCTACTAATTTCATGCTGTTATTTCTGGTCGCTGTATCTCTATTCAATATGTTAAGAAGTTTGGTATATCAAGTTGTCGAAGATATTCAGTATTCTGAAAGCTTGTGTTAGATCTCTTCAGAGTCTGCGCTTCTCCACAGAATAATGTTTGGTCTCGGAGTCTTTCCCCTGACAGTTAATTTCCAAGTGAGGGAATTGGTTTTGTTGCTGCTTTTTGGATTCGTTCTGGGTTTTTTTACTTTGCCTTTGAGCAAGTCTGGCGACCACAACTGAACGGCGTCTTCCAAATGAGGTGTGACGATATCCATTCATTCCTTTGTTCTCAAACTGGTCCCCAGAATATGATGCACTGGTGCATCGCCTCCAAGGCAGAGGTGCCTGAGAGCATTTCTGAAAATATAACATCACCAGCTTGCTTCAGCTTGATGATAATTGAACCAATCTTCCTCTATACGCTCGTCTAACTCTTCTTCTTTTTCTTTTTCTTCTTCTTCTTCTTCTTCTTCTTCTTCTTTTTCTTTTTCTTCTTCTTTTTCTTTTTCTTCTTCTTCTTCTTCTTCTTCTTCTTTTTCTTTTTCTTCTTCTTTTTCTTTTTCTTCTTCTTCTTCTTCTTCTTCTTCTTCTTCTTCTTCTTCTTCTTCTTCTTCTTCTTCTTCTTCTTCTTCTTTTTCTTTTTCTTCTTCTTCTTCTTCTTCTTCTTCTTCTTCTTCTTCTTCTTCTTCTTCTTCTTCTTCTTCTTCTTCTTCTTCTTCTTTTTCTTCTTCTTCTTCTTCTTCTTCTTCTTCTTCTTCTTTTTCTTCTTCTTTTTCTTCTTCTTTTTCTTTTTCTTCTTCTTCTTCTTCTTCTTCTTCTTCTTCTTCTTCTTGCAGAACCTTAACTTTTATCTGGGTCTGTCCAATAACACAGCTTAATGGAATATATAACAATATTCGTTCTCTCTTCTCCCATCCAAGCCATATCCACTCTTCCTTTTCCTCCTCCTCCTCTAAATGTAGCACCTACAAAAACCCTCCCAACAAACCACTCCTAAAAAAAAAGGGAGAGAAAAAAGACATTAAACACAAATGGTGACAAAACATTGCCTTGCGCCATCCCTCCTCAGCCTCAAACCACTGACTCAGTCTTCCATTTTTGTCCTGTTGTCTCCAGAACCGTCTCACCCGCCCACACCCACCACTACCTCCACCGCCAACATCTCGATCTTTGCTTTATATATTTTTTTTCATTCCACACACACACACACACACACACACACACACACACACACACACGAATCTCTGTGAATCTCTTCAGATTATTTCTCTTCACTTTGCTTTCCCCTTCCACGTCTCCTAGCCACCATCTCCCATATACTCACGGTCTCTTCCACACGATCTAACTAACGCTCCCTCAGACCCTGCGATCGCGTTAACACATCCGCTTCTGCGCAAGAGAAAAAAAAAAGCCTTATACGCAAGTGTATTTCCAGTGAATGTCATTTCTCTGAGTGTGGTCCGTGGTGGTCTGAGGGGGTCCCCCAACCACCAACAAATATGACAAACGCAAACCACAGGAAAAAGTAGATCAGGCCAAGATTCCTAGAGCACGTGGACTCCTAGATCTAGAGCATCACTAGAGGTAGGTTTCCATCGTCTCTGATAACCACGTCACGTTCAGTCCCATCGCAGAGCAACCCTGGGTCGGTGCTGTCTGTCTTCCCTACAAACACCTGTTGGAAATAATTCAGTTCCCCCTCCAACCCTGAATATATAGACTTCCTTGAAATATTTTTCCTTTATATATATATATATATATATATATATATATATATATATATATATATATATATATATATATATATATATATATATATATATATATATATTCCTATGAGTCCACGGGGAAAATGAAACACGAAAGTTCCCAAGTGCACTTTTGTGTAATAATCACATCATCAGGAGAGACACAAGAGAGAAATATAACAGTCAATTGATATACATCGAAGAGACGAAGCTTTCCAATTATATATATATATATATATATATATATATATATATATATATATATATATATATATATATATATATATATATATATATATATATATATATATATATATATATATATATATATATATATATATATATATATATTATCCAGGGTCGAGCCGTCGAATTCTAGGGTCATACCGTCGCGTTCAAAGATCGTACCGTAATACTCAAGGATTTAGAAACTCCCATATTACGATTAGAGTACCGTGCTGTACCATAAGCCTGTAACTCAGTGTACCGTGCTGTACCATAAGCCTGTAACTCAGTGTACCGTGCTGTACCATAAGCCTGTAACTCAGTGTACCGTGCTGTACCATAAGCCTGTAACTCAGTGTACCGTGCTGTACCATAAGCCTGTAACTCAGTGTACCGTGCTGTACCATAAGCCTGTAACTCAGTGTACCGCGCTGTACCATAAGCCTGTAACTCAGTGTACCGTGGTGTATCATAAGACTGACTCAGTCGTACACTCAGCGAGTGCCTCTTGAAACGCTCCTTACCCATTACTGGCCAGATAGTGGCAGTCGACCCACAGTCAACCCAGCTCTTCATCCACCCTTAGGGATTGGTCGAGAGAATGGGTACCTGGCTCAGGCTAGGATATATATATATATATATATATATATATATATATATATATATATATATATATATATATATATATATATATATATATATATATATATAGATAGATAGATAGATAGATAGATAGATAGATAGATAGATAGATAAATAGATAGATAGATAGATAGACAGATAGATAGATAAACATAACAGAATTCTCGACTCTGTAATTGCACCTTCCCCCATTCAGCATCTCCATGACAGAGAAGGTCCTCCATAGACTCATCACAGAGGTGTGATGAAACACATTCCCAGCAGCTGATCCTTGTAACTAATGTTACCCATCACCCTTATCTTCTGAACCCCCCCCCCCCCCAACCCACACACACCCACTCCCACCCCCTCCCAACCCACACCCCCCGTTGCCTCATCGACATACCAGACTTATGTATTTCATGTAGCTCTCCCAAATGTAATATGTATTTTGGCGTAAACTGTGTAAAACTGTATCCCCTTGACTGATTACACATTTCAGAGATATTGATCCGGCCCTCTCTCTTTTCTATTATTCATATTACTCACTTGTTTCTGTATACCTCACAAATGATCACTATCTCTCTTATTGATCACCATAATCGCCTTGCGTTTTATTGTCTTATTTTTACTGTCCTCCAGCGGATAACCTAGTCATGGACCATCAGGTCTTGTGTTATCTGTCCTTCCCATGTACTGTCCTCCAGCGGATAACCTAGTCATGGACCATCAGGTCTTGTGTTATCTGTCCTTCCCATGTACTGTCCTCCAGCAGATAACCTCGTCATGGACCATCAGGTCTTGTGTTATCTGTCCTTTCCATGTACTGTCCTCCAGCAGATAACCTCGTCATGGACCATCAGGTCTTCTGTTATCTGGCCTTTCCATGTACTGTCCTCCAGCAGATAACCTCGTCATGGACCATCAGGTCTTGTGTTATCTGGCTTACCCATATATTGCAGTGTATAATAACTCTTTTGCCTCCACACTTAAGCATACAAACTCATGCATCATACATACATACATACATACATACAGATAGACAGACAGACAGACAGACAGACAGACAGGCATGTATACATACTTAGGATTATATGAATAGATTGAGAGAAAAAAATAGTGTGGACCCACCTACTTTCCTATCTACCTACTTACCTACCTACCTACGAGTACCTACAACGAAATATGACTGGGGTGTCAGTGTTGTAAGGTGCAAACAACATCAAGATGGAAGCAAAGATGAAATTTACGTGATCAAGACCACGAGGTCAAGTGTCAGACAGGAAACCAAACCTAGTGAGGGGTGGGTGACGTCAGCTCTTGCATTAATCATATGACTCCCTCCACCACACTCTCCCACACTCTCCAAAGGGTACCTCCCCCTCTACCAAACTCTCACATGGTACTTCCCCTCTCCCACAAAAAGCTCACTGTCTTAATAAAGTTTCACTATACGTGCTGAGGACTTGTGGCAATAAACCACCTGATATGCCTTTTCAAGATGTCACTGGTGGAAGATAAATTACCAAGGGAGTGGAAGAGGGCAAATGTCATGCCCATCTTTAAGAAAGGCGACAGTGAAGAATCGTTAAGTTGCAGACCGGTCTCGCTGACGAGAGTGGTCTGTCAGGTACTGGCAAAGATGATTGGAAAGCAAATGGATAATATCCTTAAAGAGAGAAATTACTTAAGGAAGGTGACAAGGTTTCAGAGAAAGGGGGTCATGTGTCACGAATATTTTACATTTCTACGAGAGAGTGAGCTCTGTCTTAGACAAAAGAGATGGCTGGGTGGAGCGTTTGTATCTGGACTGCCGGAAGGCATTTGACACTGCGACCGCATGGAAGGCTGATTAAGAAGCTGGATCACCTGGCAGGAGGCAGGGGGGAGGGTGAGGGGACTCCTTCAAAGGATAGAAAATTACTGTATCTTAGTGGAAGGGAACATGGGACGCATATCAGGCAAGCCTTTTCAAAATTGGGTGGAGGTCACTAGTATGGTTCCGCAAGGTACTTTACTGGGACCGCTATTCTTCTTGATCTACGTACATGATTTGCCAGGTATGGACAATATATCTGCAGGTATGGACAATATGTCTGGAGGTATGGACAATAATTCTGCAGGTATGGACAATATGTCTGCAGGTATGGACACTA
>NC_092226.1:5055552-5068052 GCF_036320965.1 Panulirus ornatus | reverse complement strand
CGGGCGACGCGCATGCGCACCACCTGCCTCTTTGTCCGTCCTGGCAGGCTCTCCTCCCTCCCGCTCCTCCGCCAGCCAGCCACAATAACACGGAATTACCCGAACTTACCAAACCCGGCGCTGTGACCCCCTGCAGCAGCCACCAGGGGCGGCCACCACACCTCCTGACGAAGGCGCTGTGTGGCAAAACATGATGCAATCCTCTGGCGGCGGCAGCGGCGGAAGCGGCAGCGGCGGAGGCGACGGCGACGGAGGCGGCGGCGGTGGAGACGGCGACGGCGCCCTCCTTTGTTCCCGTGGCCATTCATAGAAAACGAGGTCGCCCGTCTAGTGAGAGTGGGAAGCCGGGCTACACGTGGTTGGCGAGGCGGTGCGCGCACGCGCTCTCCCGGCCCTCCGCCGACTCGGGCGCCCACCACGACCAACTTGTAGGGGGATTTTCTCATGGCTTTGTTCGCCTTGCTACTCCCTCCCTCCCTCCCTCCCTCCCTTCCCCCTTCCCTTCCCTTCCCTTCCCCCTCCCTTCCCCCCTCCCTCCTCCCCCTGGCCGGATCCCTCCTGCCCCTAAACCTATACCTCATGAATGAATGACTCTACGCTCACTCGCCCCTCGCTACAACCAGAGAGGGGGGGGCGTAGGGGGGTGTGATGGGGGGGAAGGGGGGGGGTGAAGCGTTCAGTTTGTAGCGTGATCTGAGGGGAAGGTTGTGGAGGGGGAGGGAGGCTAGGGTGTGGTGGTTGGTGGGGTGGAGGGTGGTTGTGGTTGTGTGGTTGGTTGGTAGGGGAGTGGGGTGCTGTAGTTATTAGAGAGGAGTGTTGTGGTTTGTGGGAGAGGGATGCTGTGGTTGTGAGAGGGGAAGGTAGGGGGTTTTTGTTGGTAGGGAGAGGGGGTTGTGGTTGTTGGATGGGAGGAGGGTTGTGGTTGTTGGTGGAGGATGAACAGTTTCTGTGGATGTTGTTCTGTTTGGTCTGCTCTGTGAGAGTGAGCCGAAGGGTGTGAGAGTAAGGTGTGAGAATGAGGGGGAGAGGATGTGAGTGAGGGGGAGGAGGTGAGAATGAGTGAGAGGGAGTGAGAATGAGGGGGAGGGGGTGGGAATGGACGAAGGCGAGGGGGTGAGAGTGAGCGAAGGAGAGGCGGTGAGAGTGAGCGAAGGAGAGGGGATGGGAGTGAGAGAGAGAGAGAGAGAGAGAGAGAGAGAGAGAGAGAGAGAGAGAGAGAGAGAGAGAGAGAGAGAGAGAGAGAGAGAGAGAGAGAGAGGGTGAGAGTGAGGGAGAGGGAAGGAGAGTGCCCTAGACATGCGGGAGAGGCAACATGACGAATAGCTCTGGGGTGAAGCTTTAACCCGATGCAACACACACACACACACACACACACACAGAAACCCTTACAGACACTCACAGACTCATACCAACGCGTACTAACACCCACAAACTCACGAAGACACATAACAGAAACAGACAGACACGCCCAAATTCACACACACACACATACACACACACACACACACAACACGGATCTGATGCAAAAGAGGTGTAGGAAAAAAACCCATGCATACTCGACCATCCAGAGACCCTCTTACACCACGTATCATGAAGCGTTCAACACACTGCTCCTCCCGACTCACCCCAGCCATCACCTGGACTCCCCCTCCCCCTCGAGAATTTGTAAAGAAATCATTGCGCCATCTCCGCCACCGTCACCTCCTGCCACCAGAGAGATCCCTCACCCCCTGGGTTGCAGTTCGACGATGTTCCCCGCCACCGTCATCTCATGCCATCAGAGATCCCTCGTCCCTAGGGTTGCAGTGCGGCACCACCACCGCTATCGAGTCCATACAAGCCCTTAGAAGCTGCTATAAGAACAGCCCCCATCCCAAACACTGTGTAAAAATTGTCTGTTCAAGAACCTCTCTCCTCCTCACAGACACACTGTCTTGATTACGTATGTTTTCCATGAATCTATGCAATCCATAGTGCAGTGTTATCCAAATTATTATCATTATCATAATCATTATCACTGATTTTAGTACTATCAACAATACTGTTATTATCATCATTGAATATAGCACAAAAAGATATTTACAGACGCATATTTAACATACAGGTACACAGAAACACAGACAGGAACACTGAGAAAAGCCAAGACAGATATACAGACACACAGATGAGGCCAGGTAGACAGAAAGGAAGAGAGAAAATTCAGAGACTAAGAAAACAAGATGATAAAGAGGGAAATTACATAAGACAGAAATAGGATGACATATTGGGAGGAAGAGATGATGATGATAAGACACAGAAATCTGAGGAAAAGAGAGATAGAGATAGATAGAGAGAGAGAGAGAGAGAGAGAGAGAGAGAGAGAGAGAGAGAGAGAGAGAGAGAGAGAGAGAGAGAGAGAGAGAGAGAGAGAGAGAGAGTTGGAAAGAGACAGACAAGAGACAGACAGTGGAAGCACAAGAGAGACAGACGGTTCCAGATGGACAGGAGATTTTCCCACTCGGAGTTTAACGACATGACGGTCATTATGACGGAGGTGTGACGAACACTGCGTCATGCAGACTATGTGTCGCATGATTCCCGGGTCGTCATGTGTCACCTCAATTGTGATTGGCCAATTGACTGTCGAAGTCACAAAAAGGCAAAGGATGGAAGAATGATAATTGATATATATATATATATATATATATATATATATATATATATATATATATATATATATATATATATATATATATATATATATATATATATATATATATGATTTGACGCCCTATCACATGATCATGACCCCCTCTTCATGGCATAAATCTCTCCCTTCCCCAAGTCCTGCCACTGATACATTCAGTTAGGTTCCCCCATTATTTACCCCCTAGTGTGTTCTGACCTTCCCCCCCCCCCACACACACATGGGGCGAGCACCCCTAGTGTGCCTTGACCTTAAAAGAAGGCCGACACCTTAGTGTGAGGTAACCTTCCTTCACGGAACGATGCTCCCCTAGTGTGTCCCAACCTTCTCTCCCCTCTCCCCTGGTGTGTCCCAACCTTCTCTCCCCTCTCCCCTGGTGTGTCCCAACCTTCTCTCCCTTCTCCCCTGGTGTGTCTCAACTTCCTCTCCCCTCTCCCCTGGTGTGTCCCAACCTTCTCTCCCCTCTCCCCTGGTAAGTCCCAACCCCTTCCCCCTCGCAAGTCCCACTCCCCACCCCAGGATAGACAGCCTCCTCTCCCTAGTGTCCTCTACCCACCATTGTCCTCTCCCATACCTGTACAGTTAGAACCCCTAATTAGCGTCACTCGTATCATACCAGAAGGCAAAGCAGGACAAGGACGAGAGAACTATAAGTGACAGGTGATGCACAGATCAAGTGTCTGTGCTTTAGGCTTGGCAGTGGTGCTCAGACTGGGGGTGGGTGGGGAGGAATACAGGTGAGGGATACAGGTGAGGAATACAGGTGAGGGATACAGGTGAGGAATACAGGTGAGGGATACAGGTGAAGAATACAGGTGAGGGATACAGGTGAGGAATACAGGTGAGGGATACAGGTGAAGAATACAGGTGAGGGATACAGGTGAAGAATACAGGTGAGGGATACAGGTGAGGGATACAGGTGAAGAATACAGGTGAGGGATACAGGTGAGGGATACAGGTGAGGGATACAGATGAGGAATACAGGTGAAGAATACAGGTGAGGGATGCAGGTGAGGAATACAGGTGAGGGATACAGGTGAGGAATACAGAAGAAGAGAGGAAGAGAGGAACAGTGTAGGCGACAGATGAGGACTTGTGGACGGGTCGTGAGTGTACGCATTGCATATTCACAGTGACGGTCCTAATTTGCATACTGGGCAACCGGAAGACGAGGAAGTGTATATGTTGATATGAGACAATCTCATTACTGTGGGTTGTGGTCAGGGTGTTGTACGTGTTGTACAGACTGTGGGGTTGTGGTCAGGGTGTTGTACGTGTTGTACAGACTGTGGGGTTGTGGTCAGGGTGTTGTACGTGTTGTACAGACTGTGAGGTTGTGGTCAGGGTGTTGTACGTGTTGTACAGACTGTGGGGTTGTGGTCAGGGTGTTGTACATGTTGTACAGACTGTGGGGTTGTGGTCAGGGTGTTGTACGTGTTGTACAGACTGTGAGGTTGTGGTCAGGGTGTTGTACGTGTTGTACAGACTGTGGGGTTGTGGTCAGGGTGTTGTACGTGTTGTACAGACTGTGGGGTTGTGGTCAGGGTGTTGTACATGTTGTACAGACTGTGGGGTTGTGGTCAGGGTGTTGTACATGTTGTACAGACTGTGGGGTTGTGGTCAGGGTGTTGTACATGTTGTACAGACTGTGGGGATGTGGTCAGGGTGTTGTACGTGTTGTACAGACTGTGAGGTTGTGGTCAGGGTGTTGTACGTGTTGTACAGTCTGTGGGGTTGTGGTCAGGGTGTTGTACGTGTTGTACAGACTGTGGGGTTGTGGTCAGGGTGTTGTACATGTTGTACAGACTGTGGGGTTGTGGTCAGGGTGTTGTACGTGTTGTACAGACTGTGAGGTTGTGGTCAGGGTGTTGTACGTGTTGTACAAACTGTGAGATTGTGGTCAGGGTGTTGTACGTGCTGTACAGACCGTGTCGCTGGCTAAGCGAGACGCCAGAGAATACTACAGGAACAAGAGACACGAAAATCCTTTACATAACACAGAGGAAATTGTGAGGTAATAGTTCTCCCACAGTGGGAGTGGGACACACACACACACACACACACACACACACACACACACACACACACACACACACACACACACACACACACACACAGGAACTTGGGTGATGTACAGGAACTTGTGAAGGTAAACTTGAAAGCCAGTCAGATTGAGTTGTGTGGGTCTTGGGTTTTGTGTATGGAAGTACGACCCTTGAGCACGACGGTACGACCCTTGACCACGACGGTACGACCCTTGAGCACGACGGTGCGACCCTTGACCACAAAGGTATGACCCTTGAGTATGTTGCTCTGCTGTTTGGTCAGGTCAGGTCAAGCTGCCGGGCCATCATCGCACCCACGGGGTCGTACCGTCGTCATCAGCCTCGAGGGGTCGTACGGTCTTCGTCGTCCCCAAGGGTCGTGGCGTCGTGTTGCAGTCGATTAGGGAGAAACGCTGGGAAAGGAGGAGAAAAAAACGTGCTGGGTGAGGATTGAGGGCCAGGCTGACGTGCTGGGTGAGGTGATGTGGGCCAGGCTGACGTGCTGGGTGAGGTGTGTGGGCCAGGCTGACGTGCTGGGTGAGGTGTGTGGGCCAGGCTGACGTGCTGGGTGAGGTGTTTGGGCCAGGCTGACGTGCTGGGTGAGGTGTGTGGGCCAGGCTGACGTGCTGGGTGAGGTGTGTGGGCCAGGCTGACGTGCTGGGTGAGGTGTGTGGGCCAGGCTGACGTGCTGGGTGAGGTGTGTGGGCCAGGCTGACGTGCTGGCCAGGCCATGCTCCACATGGACGTCTGACATTATCAGGGGAGAATACGCGATGGCATGCAGGCGACTGAGGTGGTCTTCCAAGAAGTCAGAGACTCGCAAGGAGGGTGGAATGTATGTGGAATGAGGTACAAGGAGGGTGGAATGTATGTGGAATGAGGTACAGGGTGGGTGAAATGTATGTGGAATGAGGTACAGGGGGGGTGGAATGTATGTGGAATGAGGTACAGGGGGGTGGAATGTACGTGGAATGAGGTACAGGGTGGGTGGAATGTATGTGGAATGAGGTACAGGGTGGGTGGAATGTACGTGGAATGAGGTACAAGGAGGATGGAATGTATGTGGAATGAGGTACAGGGGGGTGGAATGTATGTGGAATGAGGTACAGGGTGGGTGGAATGTATGTGGAATGAGGTACAGGGTGGGTGGAATGTACATGGAATGAGGTACAGGGTGGGTGGAATGTATGTGGAATGAGGTACAGGGTGGGTGGAATGTACATGGAATGAGGTACAGGGTGGGTGGAATGTATGTGGAATGATGTACAGGGTGGGTGGAATGTATGTGGAATGAGGTACAGGGTGGGTGGAATGTATGTGGAACGAGGTAAAGGGAGGGTGGAATGTATGTGGAATGAGGTACAGGGACAGGGTGGGTGGAATGTATGTGTAACGAGGGAAAGGGAGGGTGGAATGTATGTGGAACGAGGTAAAGGGAGGGTGGAATGTCTGTGGAATGAGGTACAGGGAGCGTGGAAATGAGGTGTAGGAAGGGTGCTATGTAAGCGGAGTGAGCTGTGAGAAGGGTGGAATGTATGTGGACTGAGCTGTGTGGACGGTGGTATGTAAGTGGAATGAGGTGTATGTATGTGTGTGTGTGTGTGTGGATGGGGTGGGAGTGTTGGGGAGGAGGGAAGAAGAGAAGGAAGGAGGAGGAAAGGCAACAGAAGTCACATAATCACGTGCAAGAACAGAAATGCGGGGAAAGGAGGGGAAGGGGGTGTGTCACACAGGGGTGGGAGGGGGGTGTCACACGGGGTGGGAGGGGGGTGTCACACAGGGTGGGAGGGGGTGTCACACGGGGTGGGAGGGGGTGTCACACGGGGTGGGAGGGTGACCCGGTGACCACACGGGGGATGGGGTGATCCACCCGGGGGAGGGGGTGTCACACGGGGTGGGAGGGGGTGTCACACGGGGTAGGGAGGGGTGTCACACGGGGAGGGGGGGTGTCACACGGGGTGGGCGGGGGTGTCACACAGGGTGGAGGGGGTGTCACACAGGGTGGGAGGGGGTGTCACCAGGGTGGGAGGGGGTGTCACACAGGGTGGGAGGGGGTGTCACCAGGGTGGGAGGGGTGTCACACAGGGTGGGAGGGGGTGTCACACAGGGTGGGAGGGGGTGTCACACAGGGTGGGAGGGGGTGTCACACGGGGTGGGAGGGGGTGTCACACAGGGTGGGAGGGGGTGTCACACAGGGTGGGAGGGGGTGTCACACAGGGTGGGAGGGGGTGTCACACAGGGTGGAGGGGGGTCACACGGGGTGGGAGGGGGTGTCACACAGGGTGGGAGGGGGTGTCACACAGGGTGGGAGGGGGTGTCACACAGGGGGGGGGGCAGCAGAAATAACTCGGTGTTTACAGGTATGAGTCGGCCAGGCGAGGTGACTGGGGACAGACGATGAAAATTACTGATGAATCACAGGCAGATCAGGGCATACATATGTGTTATGTGTGAGTGTATACATTCCTCCGTGTATGTATGCATATGTGCATGCATGCATGTGTGTGTGCGTGTGTGTGTTTGTGTGTGGTGTTCACTTATGTATGCAATGTTCTCTCGTGCGTGCATACGATCCGAGGTATTGCTAATGTCTTTGTTAAACCACATTTATACACGTCATCACATCCAGGGGCATTAAAAAGCGTAGAATTGCATCGCCTCATTACACAGGGCGAGATCGCTCGCTTGGATTCCCGACTCAGACGAACAAAGAGGGAATACATCAGACGTACCCAGCTACTTTTGCATATCAGGATGTAAACAGTGATGTTGGAGGTTGGTGTTGGAGGTTGGTGTTGGGGGTTGGTACTGATGTTGGAGGCTAGTGTTGGTGGTGAAGGTCAGTGCTGGCGTAGGTAATCAAAGGCTCTTACTGTATATACATATACCAAAACGCTAGAAAAGCAGATATCAACATTGCCCACAAACACCTAATACAATAAACATAATCTTTTTTTTTTTTCCCCCCCCCAGCCGAACCGTGCAATGGTGGCGATAAGGGCGAGGTTATCTCATGTAAACATCATACCACACAAAGTGGACGGCGGCCACACTGGTGGGTGGGAGGGGGGGAGGGGGGGGTAGAACTAGAGGGACACACTGTGTACAAAACGCTTCGGGCACAAACCAGATGTTGCCATTTTCGGTAATACCAGCTTAGCGTCTTGTTATACGTCTCGGGTGAAAGGTCGAAACATTAGATGATTATTGTTCCAAACTGGTGTTGAGGTGAGGGAGGTGTGCACCTAACTTGTGTTGAGGTGAGGGAGGTGTGCACCTAACTGGTGTTGAGGTGAGGGAGGTGTGCACCTAACTAGTGTTGAGGTGAGGGAGGTGTGCACCTAACTGGTGTTGAGGTGAGGGAGGTGTGCACCTAACTAGTGTTGAGGTGGGGGAGGTGTGCACCTAACTGGTGTTGAGGTGGGGGAGGTGTGCACCTAACTAGTGTTGAGGTGGGGGAGGTGTGCACCTAACTAGTGTTGAGGTGGGGGAGGTGTTAGGTATGATCAGGTTCATGAAACTATCTGACGTTCAGGTTCAGTCTTGATGATGTGGTTATCATACCAGAGGAACTGTTGTTGAGACTCGACGAGCCATCAGGGAACAGAGAGGTCATCAGAGGTCACCGCCGGTGACTGGGTACTTCCTCCGGTATGGACTGCTGATGTTAGCTACTGTATATCTTACAACGATGACCCGGGCGGCGGCCAAACCTCTTGCAAGAAACAGCCTTCATTATAGTGTGTGTGTGTGTGTGTGTGTGTGTGTGTGTGTGAGTGTGTGTGTGTGTGTGTGTGTGTGTGTGTGTGTGTGTGTGTGCGCGCTACAAAATACACACTCCATCTTTTCACTTCTTTGCCTCTTGCCTATTCTCCGTATGCTTCCTTCACTGATGCTTTCATTTGTTCTCTTGTTTTCCTCACACCGTTCATCTCCTTCCAGAGGGTTTCCTTATTCTTTCTGAATATTGCAGATACCCATTCTCCCAAATCACATTTGCCCACTTTATCAGCCCCTACATGTTCTTCTTGACCCGTGCTTCCTCTTGTGCATTTCCCAGTCATTCGAACTTCTTCCCAGCGGGTATAACAACTTAATTTCATCAATCCACCACTCACTACCCTAATTCACATACTCACATCCCACTTTCCGCATGTCACACACTTCTCTCGCACTTGCAAGAACTGTTTTCCTATGTACTTCCTATTCCTCACCCAATTCCCTGGTTTTGTTTGCTCTCACCTTTTGTCATTCTTCAACCAGTCTCTCATGGCATCTCATTACATAAGCCTCTTTCTAAGCTGAGTCAGGATCATCACCTTCATCCCACCCATAGCATTTCCTCTTTCACTAAAATCTCTACAAATTGTCCCCCTCGACTCCACCAAGAAGTGGTCAGACATTCCACCAGTTGCCCCTTCTCAGCATCTTTACATCCTCACATCCAAAAGACTCTTTTTACCACACCTATCAATTATTACATAATCCAGAAATGCTAACTCAAACATTAATCACACTCACCCACATATATCTATATATATGTCCTTTTTTCTACACCAGGTATTCCTAATTCCTAATACTCTTTCAGCGCACAACTTCGCAAGCTCATCCTCCTTCTCATTCACAGGGTGTAAGACATACCCCCCAACTATACTTTCAGTTGACACATCATCATCCACTCTGGCAATCAAATCACCCACCACAAAAAAAAATTAATCCCAAGGATCAGAATTGCTAACACACACACTCAGTTCCTCTGAAAACACTCGCCTCTCTTCTGCACTCCTCCTGCTACCAGGTGCATATGTGCTAACAGTCACCCACCCATCGTAATCCACATTCATTCTCACCCACATCCGTCTTGAGATCAGTTTCTTACATTCCTTCACACATTCCACCAACTCCTCATTCAGCAGCAAGTTGGCCCTGGTACGCTAGCATACCACATCGTTCCACTTCACTCTCTCATTTCACCCTCCTGCGTGTTCAGACCCTGATCACTCAAAATCTTTTTCACTCCATCCTTCCGTCTCCAATTAGGTCTCCCCGTTCTCCTTGTTCCTTCCACCTCTGACATATATATCCTCTTTGTCAACCTTTCCTTATTCATTCTGTCCATATGACCAAACCATTTCAGCACACCCTCTTCTGCTCTCTCAACCACACTCTTTTTATTACCACACATCTCTCTTACCCTTTCATTACTTACTCGATCAAACCACCTCACACCACATATTGTCCTCAAATATTTTATTACCAACACTTCCACCCTCCTCCGTACAGCCTTATCTATAGCCCATAACTCGCATCCATGTAATATTGCTGAGACAACTATTCCTTCAAACATACCCATTTTTACCCCCCCCCCCCCCCGTGTCCACCTTTCAGCTTATTCTAAATCTTGCGACGCCCTCAGGAGAGTGCACTGTAATAATGCATTGCGATAACGCTCGAGGTATCCAGTTTCAATGGATATCCTCACATGATGGACATGAAGTGTCACGTAAGCGTCATGACCATGTTCATAACCTCACTAAGAAAAAAAAATGAATCTCAGGTCCCTCACATCAGACTTGGTCCATAAAAAAAAGACTTATAGTTGCCATCGTCATCACAACAGCCCAGGAGACCCCAGACCTCCTGAGCAGATGTTGGATGATCGACGTACGTGTTAAGAAACATCAGTATGGAAAGCATGGACACACTGCACCAGACGGTGGTGTATTGCTGTAACCTCCCAGAACCTGCATAGGTTGCAGGTGCGTGTGTCTAGTGACAAAACTATGACTCCAAGTATTCCAAGTTCTGGCTCCGAGATGCACATGACACACATACACTCGAACATTACATTATCGAGTGCTCTCAAACGGTGATTTCATACTTCAGGTCCTGAGGTGCTGAAGTTTTCATGATCATTTCACTGATGCCCTTAAGGGGCATTCGCTTGACCATAGCCAATGTTTCTTTTGTCCCCTACATCATGTCCCGAGCTTAACTCATGTAACCATCAGTATCAATTTGTAACCTGTAAATTATGTACCCTGTTTCTGACATATTCTGAGTCTCCTCTGTATTACCAGCGGTGTCAGCACATCCTGTATATTGTATACCTCATGTATGACGCATTGGGACCCTCCGTTCTATTGTTTGTATTGTTATCACTGTCAATATCTTTGAATATTATCAGTCTTGTACACGAGTGCAGTCCGATAATGTGTATCTCGTCACCCCTGTGTGTCGCCTCACGTACATAATGCCAACGCCATCAACGTTATTCACCCCCCTACACACACCCCCCTTTTTTATATGAGGGGGACGAGGGCCCTCTTGGCCCCTGGCCTCACTTGGGCCCACCTGTCACCCTCCTATGTCAATGCATTGTACCCACTGTGCTGCGTTCTGTGCTTGCCTCCACCTACTCCCCCGCCCCTCCCTACTTGTACACACACTCCACCTACACTATCACAAAGATGCCTTGTCTGTGTGTGTGTGTGTGTGTGTGTGTGTGTGTGTGTGTGTGTGTGTGTGTGTGTGTGTGTGTGTGTTTACTCATCGTTTTTTAAATTACAGACTTAAAATTTCCCCGCTTCAAAGGAGCCCACTTTACTCTGCTCCCATGTGGAACGCAGCCCCGAAGCTGCAGGAACCCCACAAAACAGGTCTTAGGGTGACACACACACACACATTATATATATATATATACATATATATATATATATATATATATATATATATATATATATATATATATATATATATATATATATATATATATATATATATATATATATATATATCTTTTATTATACTTTGTCGCTGTCTCCAGTCTGTTAGTGACTAAGTGATCCAATAACTTTACAAGAAGTAGAACAACTACTTAAGAACACCATTACGTTTACTTACACCATTTTTCACCTAACCTTCCAGAAACAACCAAACAATATCTCCAGAGGAAAACTGAATGATGTTTGCTGCACACTCACTTCCGACATTGTCTTCATAATCGCAGTGAGAGAAGTCTTTTGAAAAAGACCATTGTTGACCCGAAGACCAGGAAAGGTTGATTACATGTTTGCTGTTACTGTGTTTTGTGCTTGCTACAAAGATCTGATACAAAGACTGGCATTGTAGAGGTACTTCGATAATGGAGTGTTTTACATGGAGTGGAACTCTCTAATTACCTATTTGTAATCATCAATTAGAACCGTACGGGGAATAAGGGGGGTTGAAGGGGGTGGGGCCCTTCTTTTGAACTTTCTCTGTTGTCGTACAATAAATTTCTATAAGCTGTCCGCATTCGCAGTTTCAGCTTATTTCCTTCATCCAATAGTCCCTAACTCTGCAACTACTTATTTACATCTGTCCTGACAACTTTCTGGTTCAGTTTCATATTCATGGCATTTAGTCATTCTTTATTTGTTTCTCGACAACTAAAATGATGTGATGAGGTCTCCCTTTACGCTTCTCTCCTCCATGGAGGACATATTCATCGCCTTGAACCTCTCACAGTAACTCAGCTCTCTTAATCTTAGCACGGTCTTTGTTGTCTTCTTTTGGACCTTCTTTATTAGCTCTTTGGGATTCTTTAAGTGCGATGACCAAACTCTGATTTTAGCCTAATACACGATGTAAACAGTTTGTTGAATATTTCCCTATCCATCTACTTGAATATGACTCTCATACTTCCTAGAAGACACCTTGTTTTCTTGACAGTTATCCCAAGGTGGGCTTCTAGCGACAAGTTAAATACAATCTCGAGTCCCAAGTCC
>NC_092226.1:4995552-5050552 GCF_036320965.1 Panulirus ornatus | reverse complement strand
TTTGCCACATGACACCAGTAGATACCAGGTCCTCAGAGGCGGAGATGCACCTCAGATGAACATTAACATATGTTGGACGATCTTCCCCCGATCTTGAAATTAATATCTAAAATTCTTGACTTAAACACTTCATTCAGAAAGGCAATTCAGTCTAGAGGAAGATGACCATTTGTGTATGATCGATGCTTTTTTTGGGCATGAGAGAGAGGCTTTTTAGAGCTGAAGGCAGTTGTGTTGTAACATATACATAATGTAGCTGTGTAGGATAAGACGTGAGGGGGTGGGTATGTCTTAAGAAATGAATGGGAGCGTTGCACACAGTGTCGCTCTCTCTGAAGATGGCCGCATCACCTGAGACTAAGAGTGACGAGGGAAGTCACTCAAGACATTAGAAGGTGATTTGTTTATACGTGGGATTTAACTCCATCGTGCGATGGTTACGTAGGCCTTCAGATGGGGGGTCATTATATGGGTTTTTGTAGACGTCTCCCTGTATAGCAAGGGATCCGTTATTCCCGCCGTTGTCACCGCCCTGGGAACCATCGTGGGATTGGGTACCGTACCACCGAGAAGTGAATCAGACCTGGGCCCCTCTGCGCGTGTGCTGGATCTGCGCGACGAAAGAAACTGGAAAGGGTCGAGACCCCTGGAAACATGTGGTCCTAACCGGGCGTCTGTTACTATCCGAGTGTGTGTGTGTGTGTGTGTGTGTGATAATCGTTCCCTAAAATATCGGTCAGCTTCGCCGTTCAATAATGTTTCATTCATATCGAACTCAAATCGCCGAATTTCCATAAAATCAGGTTAAGGATCGTACATAATTTGACTTTTGGAACAATGGTTCTTAGCAGCAGAGAATACTTGATGCCTCTCTACGTCGCTTTCCTCCCCGTCTTGCGATATCTTGAGCGACGAGGCGCAGGCAGGCAGGCAGGCAGGCAGGACCGTCGGAGCTCCTGCATGATACGGTAACAAGAGAGGGAGGGGGAGGGAGGGGATGGGGGGCCTTCGGCTCTTCACGTCAACACGACCTTGAAAAGATGTCTAATACGACTGCAGATCGGGAAATAAAACAGTTTTAAGCCCCACCCTTCCCGTTGCATAGGAGGGAGCTGCACCGTGTTGGTAGCACCAGCTCGGAGTCTGTTTTACACTAAATATTTTGGAGAGTGCAACAGCTATCCAACAAAATATAGCGTATCACATCGTCGGGCAGAGCCGGGGCTCGGAGAGCCACGTACCTCCTCACCCGAGCTCAGACGCGCAAGTCCTGCGGGCCAGCTTCACGGGCGAAATTGACTCGTTTGGCGGAGGATTTTCTTGGGAATCGATGACCGGATGTGTAGAATAATATGTACTACGTACTCTTCGTACGTGCATTAGTTATGTGGTGATAGAACACCATCAATTGGCATAAATCAAGTGGTTATCGCGACCGTGGAATCGAATGAGCCACGTGGTAATGTTATGTCGTCAAGGGCCAACCAATCAGAGGCTGAACCGGCACTAGGCCCCGCCCTACGAGATCTCACCGGCCAATGGACGAGAAGAATTCGCCCTACCCCTTCTCGCGCGGGATAAGCCCCGCCTCCCACGGCACCAAAACAGAGGCGCTTGTAACCGTCAGTTCCAGTTGCCAAGTCGGTTGCGACAAGAGAGCTAGAATGGAAGACTTGTGAAGCCTGAAGTGGCAGCGGCCAGCGACGCAGCGGTAGTGCCAGCCAGTTAGTGTCTGTCACGGAGACGACCCAGGGACATGGACGGAGCGGGGCTGTGACCGAAGTGACTGCGAGGTCCGAGAGTGGATGACACTCCACGCAGAGCTGGCAGGCGGAGGAGGAGGACAGCGGCTGCAGCAGACTCGTAGCTGCTCGCACCAGACACCTTAGAACAGCAGACAGACAGACTCAAGACACTTTACTGTGACACCCCCCAAACCCACCCTCCCAAGAGCCGAAAACCTCAAGACGGTGGACAGATGGTTAAGATGCCCCAGCGGCAGCGGCACAACACGGGCGGGGGAGCTGGGGGAGCAGAGCTGCCCCTGCTGGACCCCGGCGTGATCGAGGCCCACAACGCCGTCACCACCACCCGTTGCTGTGTGCCCTTGGCCTGCGGCTGTCTCCGGGGCTACGAGCCCATCAACCTCGACTCGCCTACGGGTTGTGTCCGCGTCCATTGTAACAACGAGCACTGCACGGTAGGCACCCTCATGCACGGCGAGTGCTTCTCGGCGTGGGAGGCGCACGTGCTGGCCTTCCTCAGATCGTGCGGCCGTGCGCGCTCCTGGTCGGAGAAGCAACGTCTGCAGAACTTGTGGACAAAGCGCGGCTATGACCTGGCCTACAGGGCGTGCTCTTGCCTGTGTAATCGCGGACACCTCCGCAAAGACCTTGATTGGACGCCGCCTACCGAATCAGACGATGAAAACAAAACCAAAAAGAAGAAAAAGAATCGGCAGAACCAGAAGCCCGCGCTGGTGACGGTGGGCGCCGGGACCCTCAATAACAATAACCCCAATAATAACAACAACAACAATACAGTTCTTAGCCTCAATTCGACCCCTGCCGGAGACATCCCTGGCCAGCCGTGCCAGCGTCACCGGAACAACTCCATCTCCTCCACGGGGTCTTCGCCTCCCTCCGACGCCCCCACCAGTCCTCACCATGCCGCCCCAGGCAAGCGGAGATCCAGAGACTTCTTCTCCGACAGAAGCAGGTAAATATGAGTCCTCACGTGCATGAAAAGTGTTCCCACCTGTTGTTCTTGGCCACACTCACACATACATAAGGGCGATGCGAGCGTTGCCAAGTTCACACTGTATAATCCATGTTGGGGGACACCCTTTAATTATGTATCTCTTTTATTCTCAATGTCTGTATTATTTGAATCTCTGCTTGTATTGCGTGTACTGTGTGTTGCAGTTGCTTGGCACTGTCAAACACGACTTTCCCACTGTCTCGCTCGTTGGCCTTGACAGTGTGTGACGTGTGGTGTTGGCACACCGCTGGCTGCTGGTGTTACCGGGTAACCAGCGTCATATGTTTCTTAGAAACTGCTCGGAAAGAGTATGGCCCGGAACTGGATCGATCGATGCTGGGGTAAAGACCTATCGTAGGAGGTACATGTTTGTTGTAACGCTTCCTCACTTGGAATGCTGGTCCTTCAAACTCTTTATGAATAGGAAAACGTTTGGATACTTCAAACGCCTTTGGTGTTACGATTTTAGGTGCTTTAAACTTCTCGTTCTCTAGAATTTAGGTCCTCCAAATGCTTTCTGATCAGGAGCTCAAATACATTAAACTCCTCCTGGTCAGGAATATAGGTTCTTAAAACGCCGACTGGTCAGGAGTTTAAGTACTTTAAACGCCGCCTGATCAAGAGTTCTGGTACTCTAAGCCACTAGAGGCTTGAGCTAGTTTTGTTGGTTCACCACAACACAACACCCATTGACCGAGCGTTATCCTGGAGTGGCCCACACCCCCTATTCTACGCCTTATTTGCCATCATTATCCAGTGTGTACCCCTATTATACCTGCCCGTGTGTACCCTTATTGTACTTGCCCTCAGTACCCTGGTGGGTCCCACCCCTGGCCGCGTGCTCCTCGCCCCACCTCCTCGTTATACTCCGCTTCTCTTCTTTTCGTAAAGCGTTCCAGGCTACCAGGAGCACGAACGTGTCTCTCTTGGGTGATGTAGTAACAGACTCGCTGGCTGGATCCCGCTCTCATGCTTACCGCATGTATGATATCTTGGGGTTCTCATGATTTCCTTGTTATTGCGATCGTGCGGAGCTGATTCATCATTTCCTTCTAGATATTAAGCTTTCTCGTGTGCCATCGACACTACGAGACATTTCCATAATCGCCATCTACTTTTCCCAAAGCACATAGCCTTTATCTCTTCTGTATTGAGGTTATGTCCGTCCCTCCCCTGTGGTCTGTATTATTGTCATCCCCTTCTCTCTCTCTCACTTTCTTTCTCCTTCACATTGTGACCTCCTCCTCCTCCTCATGATATACCTAAGTCATGTCTTTTCGTGTCACCTCATCATGAGTCACTTCCCTTCGCCATGAACCCGATGTTTAGACAACGACCTGAAGTGCTTTCTCTAGTGTGGCCCTCACCCATCTGGCCTCCCACTGTGGCTACCGTCACCCACTTGGCCTCCCGCTGTCAATACCCTCATCCACTCGGCCTTCCAGTAATGGACACCCTCATCCACACTCCTCATGAGGTAGTCCCCATCACACAACTGTCTCGCACCACAAAAAGTCTCTTGCAGAGGAAAAAGGTATCTCGTCCACTGTCTCCACCGTGTCTCAAAATCATGAGTTCTCTTCCACTTCTCAAGGCATATGATTTTGAATGATGCAGCGGGGACATCGCCCCGTAAGTAAACAAGAAGTGCTTGAATCTAAGTATAAGGCGTTCTTCTCGAGAAAAAGGGTTTCTCACCATCATGTTCACCACTGGGAAGTTCTCAGTTCTTATGTATCATGACTCCCACGGACTATCTCCATGTTCTCATTTAATATATAGAAGACCGTGGGTTCGACTCCCTGTAATCCTGAATTGTGTGTGTGAGAGCGGACAACTCACCGATTGGTCCGTGACAAATCTATCAGGTCACGTTATGCACGTTCTGGAAGGCTCCATGCCATTCCATGTGGGGCCTGGAAGGTGCCGTGTCATGGCCATGACGTCTGGAAGATGCCATGTCATTTCGCGTGGGGCTTGAAAGGTGTCGTGTTATTTCATGTGGGGCCCTGGAAGGTGTTATGTCATATCTGTTGAGCCTGAAAGGTGTTATGCCATTACTGTGGGACCTGGAAATTATGTCATGTCTGTGGAACTAAGAAATTGTCATGCCATTTCTGTAGCATCTGGAAGCTACCATGCCATTTCTCAGGTGGTGTCTGGAAGGTGTCATGCCTTTTCTGTGTCGTCTAGAAGGTGGTGGGTCGTGTCCGGAGAGTCTTAAAGGTGGAGTGCCATTTCTTCGGCGCTTGGAAGATATAGTGTCGTCCCCCGAGGGTTAGGAAGTTCAAATGCCATTTCTCCGACAGTTGGAATGTACTGTGCTATTTCTGTACAATGTGTGGAAGGTTGAGTCCTATTCCCATTGCCTCTGAAGTGCCATATCAACATGGGTAAGTGAGAATGCAACACATGGAATCCTTCGTTACGGCAGGAATCTAACAGGTTGAATCCTTCGCCGTGGTATGGAAGCTAGTAACTCGAATCCTTCACTGTAGCAGGATTCTAGTTACTCAGATCCATCCCTATGGCAGGAAACACAGTAATTCATATCCTTCATTATGGCAGGACGTACAGTAACTCCTTCACTACGGTAGGATTGTAAGTACTGAAGTAGCAGCAGCTCATATCCTTCGCAAGTGAAGGAATCCTAACCACGCGAATTCTTCCCAATCATTTCCTCCGCCAGGTTCATCTCGTCTCATTTCCCTTTGTTTACGTCACCAGTCCTCCTCATATGACCTGCCACACCGCAGCCCTCACTCAATAACCCTCCCAGGAGAACCTCTGCTTCCCCCCACTCGATCAAAGTTTCTTCATCATGATATTGTGTTTCATGTTTAATGCTAGTATTGCAGTTTCATTTCTTTTTATGTTAGTTAAATGTTAGTTTATTGTTTTTAGTTTCATCTCTGTAGAATATCAGGATAGTGATGACCCTCAGCAGTATTTCATTTAATTTCATGTCACTACGGCATCATTTCTCACACTTGAATTACCTCTTGTAATTCCCTTATGGACACGTATTGGAAAGCACGTTTATTGCCACTATGTTTATAACACCTTTTCAAGTATTCTCTCTCTCTCTCTCTCTCTCTCTCTCTCTCTCTCTCTCTCTCTCTCTCTCTCTCTCTCTCTCTCTCCTTTAAGTAACTGGTTCTATTTTATCAGAATCACCTTTGTCAGGAACTAGTCAGCACACCTCACGGGTTCCCTTCTAATCCGTATATTTCTCACCTTTTTCACTTCATTCTTCATTCACCCCTTCCCCCTCCTTCATCACACCTTTTCCTCCATCACACCTTCCCCTCCTTCATCACACCTCCTCCTCCTTCACACCTTCCCCTCCTTCATCAGTGTAGTTCATGCAAGACCCAACCACAAATTCCCGGCTCACTATCACCTCGGTAAAGGCTGGTTCTTTGTTCTCCCTTGTACTTGGAGCCTATCTCCCTCGTTCTCCGAGCTTCTCTCTGGTTCTCTGATTTTCTTCCTGGTTCTTTGAGCGTCTCCGAGGTTCTCTGAACTATAGTCTATCTGGTTCTGTGAACTACCCCTTCTTCTCTGAGCTTCTCTCTGGTTCTCTTGAGTTTCTCTTTGGTTCTTTGTGCTTCTCCCTGGTTCCCTGAGCTCTTTGGTTCTCTGATCTTCTCCCAGGTTCTCTGAACTTCTATCTGGTTCTCGTGATCTTCTCTCTTGTTCTCTGAGCTTCTCTGGTTCTCTGAAAACTACCTCCTGGTTCTCTGAGCTTTTTTCTGGTTCTGAGTTTCTCTCTTGTTCTCTGTGCTTCTTCCTGGTTCTCTGAGCTTCTCCCTGATTCTCAGTATCTGGTTCTCAGCACGAACCCACCAAGTTTCAACTCTCCCCTCCCCCACCTCATCCCCGTTTCATGACTTCCCTGAAGTGGGCTCCATGTTTCAGCCATCTTGCTTCACAACCCTACTGGTTCTCTGTAGTTCACAGTCACTCGAGTTTGTATCTTCCCAGATTAACCCTCTCCCTCTGTATGGTGCTAAAGCTCGCCAGTCATATATATCAATGTCCCTGTTTCACCTTCTCCATCTTTCGTCTTTCTTATACTCACCCTCTTTCACCCTACCCTGCCTCTCCCTGCTTCACCTCTCGTCTTAATCTCCCTCGTTGTTCTCTGTGCTCCCTTTCTCCCTGTGTCACCTCCCTTGACTCTGTTTGTCTCGGGCTCCTCTCTTGGTTGTCCATAACTCCCTCTTCCTCACCCATGGCCCTTCCTACTTCCTTCTGCCTCTTGCTGCCTCCCTCATCCGTCAACCCTGGCTCTCTGTACCTCCCTCGCCCTTGCCTCCCTGCCGCCACCCCTCCCTCCCTTCTCCCTTGCCTCCGTCAGTGGAGCCCGTCAGTGGAGCCCATGTCCCCGTCACACATCTGGACTCTGTGAAAGCCCTCTCTTTTTCGCTCGCCGTCGCAAGCAACCCTTACATAACCCGTGGCTGGGTGGCTGCTGCACAGAGCCACTCATGTCTATTTGCCTCTGACTGTTGCTTCTTCTCGCACTTGAGCTCCACGCTCTGTTGTTCCTGTCTGTTGCTTCTAGCGATAAAGCTCTTTTAGCTTTAGCTTCCATCTCGGTAGCTCCCATCTTTGGCTTCTAGCTCTATATAGATCTATGACCTAGCTCTAGCATCTAGTGCCGGAACTCTTTGTTCTGTAGTTTTTTTCTAGCTTTGTAGCTTTTGGCTCTAGCTCGTCCCTCTGTTAGATCTGTAGCTCAGATCTCTAGCTGTTGTCTCTATAGCTGAGCTCCTTAGTCGTTAGCTTAGTAGCTCATCTCCTTTCACATTATCGTGCAGCTCAGCTATGTAGCCCTTAGCTCTTCATCTCCAAGCTCTACAGTCCCGTAAGTACTGGCTCGGTAACTCCTCTCTCTCTCTCTCTCTCTCTCTCTCTCTCTCTCTCTCTCTCTCTCTCTCTCTCTCTCTCTCTCTACACACATGTATCTCGACCTCCTACATCTTCAGCGCCTTCCGCCTCCCTCTTCCTCTTCCTCCTCCTCCTCCTCCTCCTTCCTCCTCCTCCTTCTCCTCTTGTCTTTCTTCCTTTCTTCCTCCACACTTCTTCCTCCTTTCCCCATCCCTCTTTTCCTTCCTCCCCTATTCTTCCTCTTCCTCCCCCACTCCATCCTCTTTTCCCTTTCCCTCCTCCTCCTCCTCCTCCTCCTCCTCCTCCTCCTCCTCCTCCTCCTCCTCCTCCCACTTCCTCTTCTTCTCCTTCTGTAGGGGAGAGGGGAGGAGGGGAATCTTCAAGTCGACGACCATGTACTCATTTGTATTAGTCGTGTTGGTCAACATACTCCCTCGCTCGCCCACCCGCGCCTCCGCCTTCCTCTGATAACCTAATCTCGTCTCCTTGGCTCTCTCTCTCTCTCTCTCTCTCTCTCTCTCTCTCTCTCTCTCTCTCTCTCTCTCTCTCTCTCTCTGTTGAAATCATCAGACCCGTCTGAAAAACTCTTTGTCTTGCCCTCAAAAGAGAGACGGAAAATCTTCCCTCCTTGATGAAGTAGTCTGCTTTCATCGCCTGGAATCTTTCTCTTTACACCTCGAATCTCCAACTCCTTGGCCAGGTAATCTCTCTCTCTCTCTCTCTCTCTCTCTCTCTTCCCTCGAGTTCCGGGCATAACCCCCTCGTCGAAAATGTCTCATTTCTCTGAAATTCTCTCTCTCTCTCTCTCTCTCTCTCTCTCTCTCTCTCTCTCTCTCTCTCTCTCTCTCTCTCTCTCTCTCTACGTTAATCCTCCTCATCCTCTGAAATATTTCCCTGGTGGTCTGAAATTAAACAGCGTAGCTTCCCAAGAGTCATCCACACTCCTAGAAAAAATAAAGTTCCTCTTCACTGTTGACCATGGACACGATCTCGCGAACTTCCTAAACTTTGCTCATTTTTGAACTTTCTCTTAAGTGTTTAAGTTCCCCTTTCTTCTTGTTTATATGTTACTTGTTCGCCCTTTGCCTTGTTAGCCATATAGCGCCAGGAACAGTCGAAGATCGGCGCCACTTCTGCTCACATCGTCTCTCTATCTGTCATGTAATAATGCACCAAAGCCACCTCAGAACCTAATCACAGCGTTGCCCCCACAGACCTCTTCGTGAGTTCCTGTGACTGCTCCATACGTCTTGTTTCAGCCAATGGACTGCACGTCGACCCCTGCTTACCGCATCGTTGCAATTCGCTCTATCCCACACACGCATCTCGCTTTCCTCAGTATTCAAACCCCCCAGTGACTCAAAGCCTTTTTGACTTCCATCTTTTTATATTTGTCTGTCTCTTCTTCCCTTTGTTCCTTCCACCTCTGACAGAAATCCTTTTATTAAGTCTCTCTTCACTCATCCTCTCAATGTGTCCACACCGTCTCAGCCAACCTGGTCATCGCTCTGTCTCACTCCGCTGGCTACCATACATGTCTTGACCAATGTCATTCCTACGCAAATGGACCTCTAGCATTTCGTCCCAACACACCCATCCTCTTCCGTTCTTTTGTCTCGACAGCCAAAAAAAAAAAAAAAAAAAAAAAAAGCCTCCATACAGCACTGTCGGAATAACTGTGCTATCAAACATACCCATCTTCTGTCTCTCTCACAGATATGCTTGTTAGCCGTTTCCCATCCCAGCGAGGTAGCGTTAGCAACAGATGACTTAAGGTTTTGAAGCCAAAAATTTCCTTGCGTTATTCCCTCCACCGTTCTTTTCCTTTGGAAGGCAATAATACAGAAAAGGGGGGTGGACTATTTCCAGCTCCCACTCCTGTCCTCCTTCATTCTTTTATTCACGACACGCAGGAGATACTTGGGTATATATATATTATATACTTCTATGTGTTTAGGTATATGTATATATATTTTGACACACCCCTGACACGATGACTGGATTATGACTGCTCGGACATCCACCAGTGAGTACATCGAGTGACGCGATCCAACGCAACGCACCGTGCGCCGGGCTAACCGATACCAGGACGGGTGTCCGTCGACCACATCCCCTTACGGAGGGAGGAGGACGAGGATGACGCTGGCTGGTGGAGTTCCGTAACGACTCCCGGTCATACGTTATACCTAATATTCATTATACATCATTACCCGAAATGATGGCTGGTATAATGAGGCTCATTATAACCTTCGCACATTTCCTTCATATTGATGTTCGGAGTGAAGAAAAAAAATTGCCTTCTTCGGGGAAATACAATGGACTGGTTTTTAATGACCTGTCAGTTGTATGGGTGGCTCCTGCCGAAGAGACCTGGCTATGGCGATGTGATCACGCCAACAGACGGGCGAAAATGGCATAAGTTCACACACACACACACAGGTAATTGGCACATCAAAAAAAAGGCTTTTGCCCCATTTTTGATTAACACGCCAACCAGCCTGGCAGTGTCACAGCCACGTCCAGACAGAGAGAAAGGGAGAGGGTGTTTGCTTCCAGGTTTTGCTACAGTACTGAATATTAATGATGCCTAACACACCTGCTCCCTACAAACCCCTTTTTTGTCAGCTTATCCCTGGGGTATTATGCTTAATATGCAGCTTATCTGATGTTTTTAAGCATGCTGTTAGCATTACTCCCAGTTTTTGTAGCTTGCTAAAGGGTTTGATTTTAATTTCAAAGCTTATAGCTTTTTAGATGCATTGACATAACATAGAGGTACCAAGCTCAGATATACAAGGAAAATTAATGTATATGAGGACTCCGCTTGCTTCGGGTGATACCGCAGACGAAAAGTCACTTTTGGCGAAGTTTTATCATCGTCTGTGGACCAAAATGTGTTCAGTCTGGTTAAGGATTTGCTTACTCGTCATCTTTCCCTGTTAATGGATGTAGCGCAGCCTTGAAGCTGCAGGAGGCCCAGTAAAGAGTGGATGATCGGTCCACCGTCCCTCTGGTGAACTTGATGAAATGAATGTTCGATGTGGTTAGAACCAGCTAGGTTTAAGTTGGTAAGCTAGCACAACCGCGCCTCTGGCTCAGGTGGGTTGAGCTATGATAAAAGAAAAGCTGCGAAACAAAGAGGATAGATATGACGTAATTATGGCTGGTTTCATGCCGGGACTTTGTTGAGAAATGTGGCCTCTGGTGCCGTATCAACCATACCAGGCAGGTGCTAAGTTCAGGCAGGAGATGTGTGAGTTTCTGTTGGCCGAGGGGAAAGAAATGTGTTCCCCAGGGGGACTGACTCGTGCCTCTGCTGTTTATGTCTCGTGAAAAAACACTAGAATTAAACGACAGTTTACGATCATCACCATTTACGTGGACATGTACCTCAGTGTTTGAAGTATCAGCAACACGGTTCGCGCCGCGCTCTGGGGAGAGGGGATAGAAAAAAAAATGGCCAAATTTCTATTAAATGCATTAAAAATGTCTACAAATTAGCGGCCTCCAAGTAACGGCTGCTGCTTCCAACAGCCTGATTTACCAGAGAGAAGGTGCAGTTCAGCTCGGGCTCACACCTAACTGTGGTGGGGCTGGAGAAGAGCCTCTAAAGCCGACGTGAGGTGAATTTAAAGTAACATATCATGTCTCGAAAATCGCCAAAGCCGAGTTATCGATATTTCAGGCAAAAAACCGGACTGGGCATCACCAGGGGGGCAGAGAGGAATGTAGGTGTGGTGTTCCGAAGGTCGGGCCGAGCCTCCGTTAACTCTCGGTTGCATAATCAAATGTAAAATTGAATTGGTTTAGTTTGATGTCTTTGAAACCGGAGTATATTTGTATCGTATTACTCTTATAGTACCGACTCATTACCGACGTATTTGGGTTCTGGGACTACGCGTCATGACCTGTTTTGGGTTATAACCAATTTAACGAAGCTATTTTTAACATACTAACTAGCATCGTGTATGGAGTAGCCAAGCCGATAGTGTCTGTCTGTGTATGGCCTTGGATAACGTGTATGGTTGCCCCTGTATACTAGCTAGACGCCTAACAAGAGTACTTTTGAGACATACATATGTACGAGTGTTCATCGCTGATTATGGCACGTTAATTTCAGATTAAAAAGAAGAAGAATCATCAGAAATATGTCTTGTACGCTACACACACAACCCGTTAACAGTGAAGAGGATTACCATACAGAAGTTGGTTGTATGGTCTTGTGTACAGATGAGAGTCGGTCATTTACGAAGGCGTTAATTAGAGTCCAGATTCAAGATTTATAATGAATTAGGTTCGGGAAGTCGACACAGAGTTAATTGCCTTTTAAATGTCCAGGGAGACATTACTCATTTAAAGTCAATGAAGGAATCCTGAATTGAATTCGAAATACACGGTAAACCGGAAATAGCAGGGTATACTTATATTTAAAGGAGGAAGAGAGAGGTGCAAGGTGGGAGAAATTTTTCAGTCCCCCTACCATAGCTGGGCTGTGGTGGTCTACCCTCCCTGTGTTTGCCAGGGGCCAACCACCTTCCTCCTCTCCACTCCATCTGTCTTCCTCAAGACACAAGTCCGTCTTCATTTAGAAAACGGGTGACATTTTTTTTCGCCTTTCCCTCCCAGGACGCCCCTAACCTTAATGTGGACACTAGTACCCGCGACAGGTATAATATATATATATATATATATATATATATATATATATATATATATATATATATATTTTTTTTTTTTTTTTTTTTTTTTTTTTATACTTTGTCGCTGTCTCCCGCGTTTGCGAGGTAGCGCAAGGAAACAGACGAAAGAAATGGCCCAACCCCCCCCCCCCCCCCATACACATGTACATACACACGTCCACACACGCAAATATACATACCTACACAGCTTTCCATGGTTTACCCCAGACGCTTCACATGCCTTGATTCAATCCACTGACAGCATATATATATATATATATGTATATATATATATATATATATATATATATATATATATATATATATATATATATATATATATATATATATATATGTATGTGGGTGGGTTGGGCCATTCTTTCGTCTGTATTCTTGCGCTACCTCGCTAACGCGTGAGACAGCGACAAAGTATAATACAATATACATACATACATACATACATATATATATATATATATATATATATATATATATATATATATATATATATATATATATATATATATATATATATATATATATTATATTTAGTTTTCATGCTTGATCGTCGACTCACGGTCTAGCGTTTTAACGTCAGGAACAGATGGAGAAAGGTCACATCATCCGCTCATCCATTCTCTAGCTGGCTTATGTAATGCTCTGAAAACACAGCTTCCCATCCACAACCAGGCCCCACAGACCTTTCCATGGTTTACCCCAGACGCTTCACATTCCCTGGTTAAGTCCACTGATAATACATCCATCCCAGTATACCACATCGTTCTTATTCACTCAATCCCTTGCACAACTTTGACTGTCAAGCATGTTCAGGCTCCGATCGCTCAAAATCTTTTTCACTCCATCCTCACGCCATTATTCCATTTCCAATTTGGTCTCCTGCTTCTCCTTGTTCCCTCCACTTCTGACATGTATCCTCTATGTCAACTTTTCGTTACTCATTCCCTCTATATGTCCAAACCATTTCAGCACACCCTCTTCTGCTCTCTCAACCACACTTTCTATTACCACACGTCTCTCTTACCTTTTTATTACTTACTCGATCAAACCACCTCACACCACATATTGTCTTTAGACATTTCATATCCAACACATCCACCCTCCTCCGCACAACCCTATCTATAGCCCATGCTTATTATTCTTATGATATTCTTGTTCCTGTCACACACCCTTCCAAATGTACCTTCCAAATGTAGTCACCAGCTTCTGCAGTCTCTCACTCGAATCTGCTACCAGTGCTGTATCATAAGCCAATAGCAACTGACTTGCTACCCAGGCCCTCTCATCCTTCTCGGACTGCATACTCGCCCCTCTTTCCAAGACTATCGCATTTACCTCCCTAACCACGCCATCCATAAACAACGTTAAGCAGACAGCCATGGTGACATCACACAGCCTTGCCGCAGACCAACCTTCACGCTACTCGTACACAAACCTTACTCCATTGAATAGAATTGTTCGCTGCTTCGTGTAGCTTTCCTCCCACACCATATATTCTTAAGACCTTCCACAAGGCATCTCTATCAACCCTATCATATGCTTTCTCCAGATCCTTAAATGCCACATACAAATTCATCTGTTTCACTTCGGTATTTCTCACACACATGCTTATAAGTAAGAATCCACACACACACACACACACACACACACACACACACACACACACACACACACACACACACACGTACGTTCTTGTGGACGATACGAAATTTGGGTGAGTTGGGTAGTGAACTTACCAGTCCTAACTCGAGGTCACGGTTGGCTACGGACGGACTTGCATGAGTCGGAGTCCACGAAAATACATTTGCCGGAAGCCATAAGCCAAATTTCTTATTTGGAAAGCGAAATTATTAGTCTGGGTGGAGACCAGGAGGAGGAGGAGCTCTGTACTAGAATTGGCAGCATGTAATTGGAATGACAAGGGTGAAATTGGTATTACCAGGTCACTGGCTGACATTCTCCGAGGTAAGCGGCGTTGTGGCTGAAGTCATGGACTGGTAGGATAGGTTAGGGAGGAAAGGGCTGGCGCAATTGGCTAAAGCCGGATAGACGGAAGCGATGATCGAGGCGGATAGAAGGGCCGAAGTAGGAATGAAAATTTGTGGTCCCGAAATGGGAATCAAAAGTGATGGGACCGACTTAGGCGGCAGACGTCTAGAGCATTTAACGGTGAAAGTGAGAGTTATAACGATGCTTCAGTGGAACTCGGAAGTGAAGCAACGAAACAGGAATCGGAAAAAAGTGTCGAAGTAGGAATGAAAGTTAGAATGCTGTAGCCGGAGGAGGGAATACCGGATCGGGAATTGGGTCGGAATGGGGTTGCTGAGGCAGGGCCTGAACTGGGAGTGCCTAAAGTGGGAATTACAGAGATGGGAACTTTATAGAGAGAGTGGGTATCCCAACATGGGGACGGTAGGGATTCGAACAAGGAGTGAAAAGTTTTTCGGGAGGGATTCATTTACATATATTGGGAGTCGGATTGGGAGTTGATCCCTGGAGGAACGAGAGAGAGGAGGACGAGTGAGGTGAGCGGAAATTAAAAGGAAGAGAGAGCCTCTCTCTCTCTCTCTCTCTCTCTCTCTCTCTCTCTCTCTCTCTCTCTCTCTCTCTCTCGGGGATTCGAACCAACAACGCCCATATTTATTTCCGAGGGTTAAGTCGTCATTCTAGAATATTCCACGTACAGTATATTTATTGAGATTAGAGAACGTTCGTTTCGGCCTTGGTTTCTCCAATGTCTAGAGGTTCCTAGAATAGAAACCGTAGATATAAATCATTGACTAATCCTAATTGTGTCACTTCACTCACTCCACTAAGACATTAACGTCACCAGACAATTCACATCATCAGGGCAACACATCTCTTGTGAGTTCTAGCTGGTCATATTATTGTCAGTCAGCTCTCCAGGTCACAAGAATACCTCTCAGCTCTCCAGGTCACAAGAATACCTCTCAGCTCCCCAGGTCACAAGAATGCCTCTCAGCTCTCCAGGTCAAAAGAATGCCTCTCAGCTCTCCAGGTCAAAAGAATGCCTCTCAGCTCTCCAGGTCAAAAGAATGCCTCTCAGCTCCCCAGGTCACAAGAATGCCTCTCAGCTCACAAGAATGCCTCTCAGCTCCCCAGGTCACAAGAATGTCTCTCAGCTCCCCAGGTCACAAGAATGTCTCTCAGCTCCCCAGGTCACAATAATGCCTCAGCTCACTAGGTCACAAGAATGCCTCAGTTCACCAGGTCACAAGAATGCCTCAGTTCACCAGGTCACAAGAATGCCTCAGCTCACCAGGTCACAAGAACACCAGCTCACCAGGTCACAAGAAAACCTCTCAGCTCATCAGGTCACAAGAACACCTCTCAGCTCACCAGGTCATTAGAACACTTATCATCTCACCAGGTCATAAGAACACCTCAGCTCACCAGGTCACTTCATCATACAGCACCCAAATTGAAGACATCACTCAGGTCACCACCTCCAGGTCACACAGCATGACCACCTCTTGTCTTACCAGGTCAGGATATCAGCCACCCTCCTCACACTGCAGGTCACCAGGTCCGAACACCCCGGGGGGGGGGAGTGGATTTGGGGGGGGGTGACATATACCCGTGTTACTCGGCCTCTTTACCCGGGTTGTATTCTGAGTCCTGACCTTTGGCTGTTTTCCAACTTAAATCATTATCTTTTTTTGCCGCTGTTAGTAAATCTGATTGAATCAGCTTCTTCTTTTGGTGTTATACAGTAAATAAAACAAGTGTAAGATGAAGAATTACTGGTTCAGATGGAGGAGATCAGTTCTGCGGAGTTTTCTTAGGGGTTCGAGGGCGGGGGAGAGAACCGGTAAATCAAGCTTACGTTCCCGCGCGATGATAAATTTTTACCTGAAAAGCTAAACGTAAAATGTCAATCACACAGCGGTAGTATTTCGCTTCCCTACACTTCTATTCGCCGTGATTATAAGAATGTATATATACACATCGTACCATCGGAGATTAGAAATACATATAAACTTGTCACAGACGGTAGAAAATGTTTAATACATATATAAACACGGAACGGAATGCAACAAACAGGTTTGAGTTGCGAGAAGTTTTGCTAGCGTTCGCTTGAATCCGCCGTCGGCCCGACCGACCCTGGGCTGTAGAGCTTATTTTCGAACGCTGGGATGGTAAGGGTATGGACGTTGCTGGTGCAGTGCACAAGGCTCAGAATGGTGAGGTAACCGCATTTTCTCGGCGATCAAATGCAGCGGGGCGACTCTGATGAGAAAAAAGCTGTTTGCTAGGCATGGGGCTTCGCGTGTTCGATTCCATGCACGCTGCCCAGAAATACCAGCTTCTGTCTCGGGGAAATACAGTCATTTGAGATCTAACAATAACGTAATTGTAATAATTTCATCGTTTAAGGATACCATCGGCCTCGCATGACTCGAATTCCAGCGTTTTTCTAAGAATACCGAGCTTGAGTCGGGGAATCGGAGGCATGGTCACAACTGCGCACTACAGCAGGACCGGCCAAGGTTAGCGAGGATGCGCGGTTGCCACGTAGGCTGTTTGTGGCTCTGTGTGAGGTGTGGGGGTGTGTGTGTGGAGACCATAATGATGATGGTGATGAGCCCAGACCATCATGATGAGGACACTGATGAATAGCGCAACCTGTTGTTGGTCGGTGTTCCGGGAGGAATGCGAAATTATTTGATTGCCATGGGTTGAGGGGAGGGAGGGAGGGAGGGATCGTTCCTTGATATCGATTAGCTAGGCGTGTGTGTGTGTGTGTGTGTGTGTGTGCCTGCCATCGCTGAGGTGCCTTTATTTTTGCATGTGGAAATAAAAAGAAAAAAAAACCCTCCGCATACCAAATGGTTTTCAAAACATAAAAGCAAGCGTCGGGGGAGACTTGGTGTTGTGTATTTTTTTATCGAGATTTTAAACTTAAGACGCACTTGCTTTGCCACCGTGGCCCGGGGAACCAAGTGTCTTATCCTGGCTAGTATTATGATGGTTGGTGTTGCCGAGTGGTATTTATTCTGTTGCAATAATAAACTTTTTTTTTTTTTCCATTTATGTTGGCTGGATTGTTATCACCCTCCTAATAAATACGTTGCCTTCAACGAGGATTTTTGTTAAGATACAGAAGCCAGACATCATTGTGTCACGCGAGTGTTAATAGAGTAACAAATACATATATTGTGTCGTTTAGAAATAAGCTCCTGGGTAACTCTGTAAATCTACTCTTTGAACTTTGTTGAAATTGGACGCCAGTCCATTTCCCTCGGTGTCAACCTTTACTGCCGCTTGCATTGACCCTCTTTTGTCATGTATCAAACCCCAACCTCTTATTATGGAAGATCGGAACCGCTATATATGTTAGAATTAATAGCTGTCGAGGTGTCGGAGGGTATTAAGTACGGCAGTTTTCGCCGTGTCTGTCGCCAGGGTTGGGTTTGGAACGCGTGCGTGTGTGTGTGTGTGTGTGTGTGTGTGTGTGTGTGTGTGGTCGCCTTACGTAACACCGCACGGATGGATGGCGTAAGACAGAAATATAATAGAATAATTTTTCTTTAAATATGATGATGACGATGTCGTTGTGACTCGTACGTACGCGGCAGCTGTAAAACTTGTGAATAAATAGTTAAACATAATAATGGGATAAAGTTAAGGTTAGTCATACTGATGATTACTGAATTTTCTAAAGCCTTTTCTCTTCCACTGCTTGATTTAGAATTGCATCACGACTTCCATTTCTGAAAGGGACTTGATGTTACTTAGGCCTAGGGCTTCTGAGTTCTCCATGGCTACACTACATTCAGTAGCAGGGACAGGGTGTGCTCTTATGAAGATAAATTCTCTGATGAGATTGCACCCCATTTCAACTGATGAGAACACATCCTCGCCATAGCTTTTTTCTTTTTTCTCCAATCGCGGTGTATCTGTGCGCAAGCGGAGTCCGGTAACACCAAGTCTTATATATATGTAGATGTGAGATTTGTTGTTCTTGGAAAGTTCACACACACACACACACACACACACACACACACACACACACACACACACACAATGTATGGTCGGAAAAAATAGAGTACAGTGTTTAGTTTTCATTAAACCAATCTTGTTTTTCTGTGAATTAGGTATAAATAAGTCTGGAACGCGGTCGCCGGCTGAGAAATTGAAGGAATTGAATTTGTTATAATATTCATTTCATTCATTGAATGGAAACAATGTAAAACACAGAACCATTGTATTGTATTCTGTACAGAGAAATTGTTTGGCATTTAGTTTTTACCAGTTTTAATGAGCGGAGTTCCGTGTCTGTTGGCTGTTTAACAGTCAGTAGTGGAGTTTAGCATCTGGTGGCAGTTTAACAGAACTGGAGTTCATTGTTTGTTGGCTGTTAAAACAGTACTGGAGGTACGTTTCTGTTTACTGTTGCATATTAATAAGAGGTACATTTTCTTTTGACTTGAACAGTAGTAGTTGAGGTATCGTGTCTGTTGGCTATTAAACAGAAATTGAGTCATCGTATCTTTTGACTGTTCAACATGGATGGAGTGTCAGAGGTGAACTCGAGTCTCGGGGTTAAGCGTTTGTAATAAATGGAAGGAGAAAAAAAGATTAAATGTTGGAGACGGCGTTTCACAAAGCGAGGCTGGAGAGAGAGAGAGAGAGAGAGAGAGAGAGAGAGGCTAGGCTAGTTCTTGTTGACGAAGTGTGTGTGGTTGGCTAAGCGTCCGGTAGAGGCGCCCTCACCAACACGGAAATGACGCCGGCTAACGGATTTGAAGGACATGTAAACAAAGACCGGACTGACCACACTGATAGGCAACGCAAGGGCGGGTTGTCCTGGGCCCCGGGGGTGGTTGGGGGGGGGAGGGGGAGGAGACAAGGAGGTAGATTATCGATAGCTGGTCATGTGTGTGTGTGTGTGTGTGTGATACATGGTAACAAGCAGTGAGGGGTCACAACCGTGGATTGATCTGATAAACGATTCCTTGACCAGGAAAGGACACTACTAGACATAGAAAGAAAATGCTGACGCTCGCCGTTTTGGGGTGAGAAACGGAGACCCTTGTTAGATTCTGAATGGTGAAGGAGGAGGAGAAGGAGCAGGATCGTCTTTGCACGGGTCACATCTGCTGCAGGAGTGATGCTGGAAGAGCTCTGCGGAGGAGTGTAAGGAAGGGGTCAGTGTGGTGAGATGCACGGAACCAGCATCACCATGGTGGGTTGTGCCTGGATGGACCTGATAGACAATAGGGGTAGGGAGTGAGGGGGGAATTATTAACCTGGGAAGAGGAGAATTTGGATTATTAATCCTGGGTAGGGGAAGGAGGATTGAGAATTATTAACCTGGGTAGGGAATGGGAAGTTATTAACCTGGGTAGGGCAAAGGGGAATCATTAGCCTGGGTATTGGGAAGGGGAAATTATTAACCTGGTTAGGCAAGGAGGAATAATTAACCTTGGTAGTGGGGAAGGGGGAGATTATTAACCTGGGATTGGGCGAAGGGGAATTATTAACCTTTGGGTCTGACTCACTACAATGATTGGTCATGATAATACTAAGACACACGTGTATACCGACACGAAAAATTCTTCAGTACCATGGAGAAAAGATGAGCCTTATGGAGCGGCGTGTGAAGTGGCTGGTAATGGCTGGCCACTTACCGGCGTGTGTCTGTGCCCTCTCACCTTGGGATGGTTGATTTATCTCGTCAATTGGGCAATCAGAGAAAGGTTTCCCCCCCCTTCCCTCCTCCCCTTGTAATTGGTTGCAACAAGTAACTTAATCACGGGGCGTAATGATTCTCAATTAGCCTTAAATCATCATAATTACAGTCCGCCTTATTGTGTGTTAACGCATGGCAAGTGGAAGCAAGCGATGCGCTCGCAGACTTTTCGTTCTGGGTGATGGATGTTCAGTCGACCGTAGGCCTCGAATCGCAAAAAAGAAATGCGGTAGGCAACTCTCTCATCTGTTAAATGAAGAATTAAACGCAGTACATGGATTGCTACGGTCATTAGTAAGGTGGTATTTTAAGTGGTTTGCGTCAGTGGTATGTTGGGGGTTGGTGAGGTGGGTCGGGGAGCCTTAAGCTTAGAACTGTCATGCTCTTTTTAACGTCAACCATTGATGACGTAGGGAAGGTAAAAGCATAATTAGTTAATTATACACAGGTAAGTGGGTGTCAGGAAGAACTACTGTGGGAAGGATTGGGAGGAACCGAGCGAGCCTCTTGATGTGGTTCTCCTTTGGAGAACGTCTTCGCTGCTTGGGTCTATGAACGTTTGGATGTGTAGGATCTACCGCCCCTCTCCTTCACTAGGTGGGAAAGTGTGTGTGTGTGTGTGTGTGTGTGTGTGTGTGTGTGTGCTGGCGTCTTGAGGGAGTGGATGTGGTGGTGTGTAGCATCAACCGTGAATGCTGACCTCTGACACTGTGTGTTCTGGGCCCAGATGGCCTATCAGAGACTTTTTATGCCCTAGTCTCTGTATTATGTCCTCCTCTACGGGCCTCCGATACAAAGAAGAGCGGGTCTTATCAGGAATTACTTACTGTATTTGGCTGTATTTTTTTTTTTTTTTTGGCGGCATCTCCAAAGGATTCCGGAGTTTCGCTCCGTGAAATTTCCTATTTTCCCCCTTACTAAGTCGAGAGCCAACTGCTAGCCTTCTCCATTCTCCCGTGAAACTGAAGGTCTCGAAATACTGTGTTCATTAGTAAGTAGTCTTGTTAGACGCTTGGGGTTTGGGGGGGTAGACGTGCGGGTTAGGGGTGTTGAGTATTGCCACCCTGTTGGAGAAGGAGGGGCGGGAGGCATCAGCGGCCGACCGAGCCTTGGCTTCATTCATCGCCAGCCAATTCCAAGCCTTTTTCCGAGGTTCTTCATCTCGCACATTGTTCAAGTTGCTTTCAGCCAGCCAGGGCCACCCCTCTTCCTCCCGGTTCATTCTCAGGGGCCCCTTCCCCCAGTGTTCATTCTCAGGGTCCTTCCTCAGAGCCCCCGTCCTCCCGCTTCACTCTCAGGGCCCCTGTCCTCTTGTCCACTCTCAGGGCCCCTGTCCAGTCCTCTTGTCCACTCTCAGGGACCCTGTCCTCTTGGGTACTCTCAGGGCCCCATTCTCAGGGACCCCATCCTCCCGGTCCATTCTCAGGGCCCTTTCCTCCCGGTCCATTCTCAGGGCTCCGTCCTCCCGGTCCATTTTCAGGGCCCCATCCTCCCGATCCATTCTCAGGGCTCCGTCCTCCCGGTCCATTTTCAGGGCCCCATCCTCCCGATCCATTCTCAGGGCTTCGTCCTCCCGGTCAATTCTCAGGGCCCATCCTCTCGGATCATTCTCAGGGACCCTTCCTTCCCATCCTCGTGGCCCGTGGGCATGGCAAGGGGCGGGGTGGTGGATGGCCAGATGGGAGACCTACATAAGGATGGTTGCGCAACTTCCTGGCGAGGGCGGGGGAGGGGTGGCGGCAGGGGCCGTCAGGGCTCCCCTGCCCTTGCCTCCGTCGCCCATTGCTATAAATGATCCCTGGACCAGACCTCGACCTCTTTCTGTCGCAACGACAGCACTTACGACCCCCCAGTCGGGCAGATCCGGGGCATCTGGGAGGGAGGGAGGGAGGACACTTGTCTTGCATGGAGGGGAGGGAAGGTTGGAGGAGCGGAGGTAGGAGGATGGAAGAGGGTGGGTAGGTGGCGGGCAGGAGGGAGGGAGGAAGGATGTGTGGGGGTGACGTAAGAGGGAGAACGGAGGGGCAGGTTAGGGCAGAGGGTAGACTGCGGTGAAAGTGAAACTAATTATAGGTACTGGACGGACGGACGGAGGCGACGGTTGGATATCTCCTGTGGTGGGACGGACGGGCGAGCGTTGGTGTAGGACAGGAGGACGTGTAGACAGGATGAGGAGATGGCCGATGACTGGCCAGGGATGAGGGGCCTGAGGCGGGGGGTTGGGGGTGATGACTGGTCAGGGATGAGGGGCCTGGGGTGGGGGAACTGGTCAGGGATGAGGGGCCTGGGGTGGGGGAACAAGTCAGGGAGGAAGGGGCCGAGGGAGGGAGACAGGTCAGGGAGGAAGGGGCCGGAGGAAGATGACAGGTCAGGGAGGAAGGGGCCAGAACAATATGATAGTGCAAATTCAAGTGGGGGATTACGCTGCACTGTCATCAGTAACATAGTTTACTGGCCGTAACCACGAGACTATCAGCTCCTCTGCTACGTTACGGTGTTACGTAGACGTTACTTGGTGTGTTACGTGTGATAGTATGTGCCTTTTTATGTTTCCATCCAGTAGTATGTGTCACTGTGGATTCAGCGATCGAATTTCTTTAGTGTGTGCTAAATACCTAAACGTTTTCCATAGTGTGGATGTTTTGGTGTGGTATTTACGTCTTCTTGTACAGAGCTACATGGTGAAGTACCCGGCTACGTACGTGGTGAAGAACCTGGTGATGTACCTGGTGGCGTACTTGATGTACGTGGTGAAGTACTTGGTGAAGTACTTGGTGAAGTACCTGGTGAATTACTTGGTCTCATACCTGAAGTACCAGGTGACGTAACCTGGTGACGTACTTGGTGACGTACCTGGTGACGTACCTGTGGTCCTCTACCCCCACATCCCGGGGGAGGTAGAACCATCTCTGTTGCCGTATGCATTACTGAACCAGACATCTCCCTTCAGAGGAGTCGTCACCCTTTCGTAGGTTCGAGCGCTTAGGTTCGAATCCTGGTTGCGGCAGTCAGTCCACAGTCAATCCAGCTGTTCATCCACCACTAGGGGTTGGTCGATAAAGTGGGTACTTAGCACAGGTTGATGTGATTATTACACGAAAGTGCACTTGGCACCTTATCGTATTTCATTTTCCTCGTGGACTCCTAGGAATATATATATATATATATATATATATATATATATATATATATATATATATATATATATATATATATATTAGAAAGGATCACAGTTTTGCGCGTTATCAAGATATTCATATGAGTCCACGGGGAAAATGAAACACGATAAGTGCACTTTCGTGTAATAATCACATCGTGTTTCATTTTCCCAGTGGACTCATAAGAATATATATATATATATATATATATATATATATATATATATATATATATATATATATATATATATATATATATATATATATATATAACGTTAATGAGATGGCCTTGTTAAGGGACTTGGCTGCCCGTGCCTTCTCAACTAATTTAAATGAAACTGTGCAAACATTAAGCACAAGGAACACTGGAAACCCTGTAATGCTGGGGGGGAGAAAACTTGAGTCGCTGTATACGTGGAAGAGAAGGTTAAGAAGTGAAACCTTAGGAGGGATGTGTGCACCACAGTGATCAGGGCCAGGCCAGTGCTTTGAAATCACGATGGCGGCACTGAAAGCAATGACTCCATGCAGTGCAAGCAGTGCCTTCATGCACTGAAGTCATTGACTTCATGCAGTGCAAACAGTTATTTTTATTCACTGAAAGCAGTAACTTTCATGCACTGAAGTCATTGACTTAATATAGTGCAATCAGTGACTTTCATGCACTGAAGTCAATGACTTCATGCAGTGTAAGCATTGATTTTCATGCACTGAAAGCAGTAACTTCATGCACTGAAAGCAGTAACTTCATGCACTGAAGTCAGTGACTTCATGCAGTGTAAGCATTGATTTTCATGCAATGAAAGCAGTAACTTCAAGCACTGAAGTCACTGACTTCAAGCACAGCGTGCAGTGATCTAAGCACTGTATGCACCACCACAGTAACTCCCCACCGCTGGATTACTGACTTCAGACACAACAGATGTCTACGATTCCCCCCCACTCCTCCCCATTACCCTGCAGCCTGAAGTGACTTCAGACTTCACCATCCTACAACACTACCTTCCCTAGCGACACACACACACACACACACACACACACACACACACACACACACACACACACTCACACTCACACACACTCGAAGCTACAGCACAGGTCGAGCTACACCTACTCCAAGCTACAGCACTGGCCAAGCTACACCCACTCCAGGCAACAGCACAGGTCAAGCTACATCCAATCCAAGCTGCAACTCTGGTCAAGCTACACCCACTCCAAGCTACAGCACAGGTCTACATCACCCACCACCACCTCTCCATGGTCCACCTCCCAGTTGTCCACAAACATTATTTATTTTCGTTGGTCGCGTCTTCTTTCTTGGCCGGAGGGTTTTCGAGGTATGGGTTCGCTCCATCCCAGAACACCGTGCGGGTCACCCCACTGCCTATTTTGGGGAGACCCGTGTGTGTGTGTGTGTGTGTGTGTTCGTAAGTAAAAAAGACTGTAATATATATATATATATATATATATATATATATATATATATATATATATATATATATATATATATATATTGGAAAGGATCACAGTTTTGCACGTGATCAAGTATATTCCATTGAGTCCACGGGGAAAATGAAACTCTAAGTTCCCAAGTGCACTTTCTTGTAATAATCACATCATCAGGGGAGACACAGGAGAGAAATATAACAGTCAGTTGATATACAACGAAGAGACGTAGCTAGGACGTCATTTGGTAATGGCGTCCTGTTTTTCATTGTTTTACAAATGCGGTGTCGTGAGGGGTGGCTGTATCCATACCACAGTGTGTGGTGGTGGATGGTCGTCTCCACACCACAGTGTGTGTGGTGGTTGGTAGTGGTCGACGGTTCTGTCCGTAAATCAGGAAGTTTCCCAGGATCCAAGTGTCATCTGTGTTGTATGGCCAGTGCCGTGGAAGATGTGTCACATATGCAAATGTTATCATCGAGGGTTCGAACCCCGCGTCACCACCTCGCTGATGTACGGTCTGTGGAGGCGGATGGCCAACAGGATTTTATCCCTCCTTTTTTTCCCCCCTTTGGTCTGACGTGTTCATGTTCCTTGGGTCCGTGTGTGATGTTTCCCTTTGTCTTCTGTTCTCGGCATTTCATATCTCGTCTTGCACTTCCAAAACCCATACTCGTCCTTTATTAGCTGAACCACTCGTCATCCACTCTCTCTCTCTCTCTCTCTCTCTCTCTCTCTCTCTCTCTCTCTCTCTCTCTCACCAACCCATTCCTTCCCTGACATATTTCCTACTCTTACTTTGTTCTCTCTTTCCCAAGACAACACTTATTGCTATGCTAAACATTCCCAGTCGTTCTTCTTAGTCACACCTCCACATGTTTATTGTCGACTCACCTTTACTCGTGTGCCAGTCATCTTCATCTTCTCTTGCAATTTCTTTCGTCTCTTTTCCTTTCTCTCCTACCTCGGCCTCTTCTACAAGCTTCCCTTCCATAAGTATCTGTGAAGCCAGTGCCTTCTCCTCTTCCTTCTCTTCCTCCTCGTCTTGTTCTCTCTTTCCCAAGACAACACTTATTGCTATGCTAAACATTCCCAGTCGTTCTTCTTAGTCACACCTCCACATGTTTATTGTCGACTCACCTTTACTCGTGTGCCAGTCATCTTCATCTTCTCTTGCAATTTCTTTCGTCTCTTTTCCTTTCTCTCCTACCTCGGCCTCTTCTACAAGCTTCCCTTCCATAAGTATCTGTGAAGCCAGTGCCTTCTCCTCTTCCTTCTCTTCCTCCTCGTCTTCCTGCTGATCCCTCCTCCATCCTGACGGAGACTTGCCACTTCATCATCCGTCCCTCCGGCCGCAACCCTCTCCTTCAGGACCACCTACACCTCCTCTCTTCGTCTTCAGCCATCCCAGGCTGCTCGCCGCGTCCCCATCTCCACTCTTCAGAAGCTCCTCTTTACCTCTCTTCTGCCGCTATCTCTCCAACAGTATAACTCCTCCTCCTTCAGCGCCTCCTCCGTGATCCGCCTTGGCAGTGTTCCAGAGGGTCGGGGGTGTGTGGGTGGGGAAGACCCCCAGCCGGCGATCACGGTCAACCCCGCCAAGGACTCCTCGAGGACGCTGTGATCCGCCTTACCCAACCCCTCTCGCTAAGGGCCCTACAGGACCTTACTAAGGACCCTATAGAATCTTTCCCAAGACAAAAGAGAAACACGCACACACACACACACACATACATGCACTCACACACGAACACACACACTCACGTACGTACACACGTGCACACCAAAAGAATGAAGATGCACAAGAGTCTTGAAAGAAGGACTAAATTATCTGGAGGAACCATCTAGCCATTAATACTCTCTCAAGACGCTTGCCGAGAGACGAGAGAGTTTTTGTCCCGCTCTCCCTGCTGCTGCTGCTGCTGCTGCTGCGGTATCGATTGCCAGGCCGGATAGACAAAGAGTCGTCAAGGTCACGTGAGGGGGGAGGAGGGAGATTCTGGAAGCGCGTGAGAGAGAGAGAGAGAGAGAGAGAGAGAGAGAGAGAGAGAGAGCTCTGGAAGTCTGGATGGGTCGCAACGGCTGTGTGGGTAGGCATGGATAAAATTGCAGATATCTTGGGTAAATTGTAGTACGAATGGGATGGGTCTCTCTCTATCTGCCCATTCAGGAAATGTCCGCTGGAACTGGAAGGTTTGGTGGCATCCTGGAGGCTGTGGAGTGGACGTTATGAGAGAGTATTGCAGCTGTCGAGGGTAGATTATTATACGAAATGGATGTGTCTGGATCTCGGTGCGTCCTGGAATCTATGGTGAGAGAGGTGCCTGGAAGGGTGGGTGGTGGGTGTATGGAGTCCATTGTAGGGGTGTAGGGGTTACGGTAGGTGCTGAAGAGAGATGTACAGATACGGTGCTGGAGCGGAACAAGAGAGCTGTGGTAAGGGGTCCTGGAACGGTCCATTCTGGAAGTATGAGAGAGAGAGTCATGGAAGGTTAGGTGGGCTTGCGGGAGCTCGGCGGTCTGGAAAAATCTCTCCCAACGTGGCGGTAGTGGAGGAGGTCTGGCGCGCTGGAACGGTGTCCGACTACAGCAACATCAGTCGCAATCATGAGCTAACCGGCGGTCCAGAACCACGAACAGAGTCTGGAAAGTTGATTTCACACGTTTAAACTCCCCCATACTCTCCAGTGAAAGCTCGGTAATGGTCTGGAATGGAGCCATGTGTTCTCTGGAAATCTTTTTCTTTACTACTGGAACATTAAAATCTTGCGAGTTAAAGTACATTGGATAATGTGATTGCTTAGATGGCCCCCCCCCCCCTTTTTTTCCCCTTTCTTGCGGGTCCTCAGGCTTGCCTAAGAGCCACCATTATCTCCCCTGACAGTCGTGTGGAGGCAGAGCTGCTGGGGAAGGTTCCAGGAGACTTGATCGTTGAGGAAGGTCGGATGGCCTCGTAAACAAGAGCGAATACCACCAACCGTTGCTTACTTTTAAGGTATTCGGGTTGAACTGTGCGTCCCTTACAGCTGAAGGAATCTGTCCAGACTCCAGGTTGAACTGTGCGTCCCTTACGTACGAGCAGAAGAAGGAGTCTGTCCAGACTCCAGGGAAAGGAGTTCCTTCCTTCGCCTCGTCCGTCGTGTCGGTAGAGACGACCAAACTTGGTCGTTGGTGTCGTTTGTGGCGAGGCGTCACACGACGGCAGGCCTCACCTTCATGATCCGATGGCTCCTTTGTGTCGCAGACATGATTCATAGCAGAGCGATTCGGGTCGCATTAGGTAACGGTCATGCGTGTGTCTGTTGACGCCTCTTAGACAAAGCCATTTATTTTTTTTACCCGCTGTTCACACCGTTGACCTGTTTACTTGAGACTGTTGGACCTTCAGTTGGATGATGTACTTGACTCTCTCTCTCTCTCTCTCTCTCTCTCTCTCTCTCTCTCTCTCATTTTAGGACGTATTCTTGCGTCGTAATCTTCCAGTTCTACACCTGGACTCCCAACTCCTCTAAAGAGTCTATAGAAAAGCCACCACTGGGTGAAACCAATCGTCAGGTGTTGAACGAAAGTCCGTCGAAAAGTAAGAGTTTGACTCCATCTTATGAGAAAGAGCCAACTGTATATTTTTTTTTTTTTTTTTTTTTTTTTATACTTTGTCGCTGTCTCCCGCGTTTGCGAGGTAGCGCAAGGAAACAGACGAAAGAAATGGCCCAACCCCCCCCCCCATACACATGTACATACACACGTCCACACACACAAATATACATACCTACACAGCTTTCCATGGTTTACCCCAGACGCTTCACATGCCTTGCTTCAATCCACTGACAGCACGTCAACCCCTGTATACCACATGACTCCAATTCACTCTATTCCTTGCCCTCCTTTCACCCTCCTGCATGTTCAGGCCCCGATCACACAAAATCTTTTTCACTCCATCTTTCCACCTCCAATTTGGTCTCCCTCTTCTCCTCGTTCCCTCCACCTCCGACACATATATCCTCTTGGTCAATCTCTCCTCACTCATTCTCTCCATGTGCCCAAACCATTTCAAAACACCCTCTTCTGCTCTCTCAACCACGCTCTTTTTATTTCCACACATCTCTCTTACCCTTACGTTACTTACTCGATCAAACCACCTCACACCACACATTGTCCTCAAACATCTCATTTCCAGCACATCCATCCTCCTGCGCACATCTCTATCCATAGCCCACGCCTCGCAACCATACAGCATTGTTGGAACCACTATTCCCTCAAACATACCCATTTTTGCTTTCCGAGATAATGTTCTCGACTTCCACACATTTTTCAAGGCTCCCAAAATTTTCGCCCCCTCCCCCACCCTATGATCCACTTCCGCTTCCATGGTTCCATCCGCTGACAGATCCACTCCCAGATATCTAAAACACTTCACTTCCTCCAGTTTTTCTCCATTCAAACTCACCTCCCAATTGACTTGACCCTCACCCCTACTGTACCTGTATATATATATATATATATATATATATATATATATATATATATATATATATATATATATATATATATATATACTCTTGCAATATGGCCTCGTGTACCGGCTCCCATTCTCTCTCTCTCTCTCTCTCTCTCTCTCTCTCTCTCTCTCTCTCTCTCTCTCTCTCTCTCTCTCTCTCTCTCTACACACACACACACACACACACACACACACACGCTTCTTGGTCGAGCTTATCAGCATATCAAAGAAGACGGGGGAAGTGGAGAGGGCGGGATGGAACAGGATCATGTTATCGCCTTATCTCTAGCTGTAATGTCCCTTGCTACCATGTTCTGCGTTCGCATGCTTGTGTCTGTGTGGACAGGGGCGGGGGATGGGTGGGAGGGTGGCTTCCCACTGTCTGTGAAGGCAGGGGAGACTTGCCGGCGTCTGTGAAGGCAGAGGGAGTTAACAGTGTCTGTGAGGGCGGAGGGAACGGGAGTGTGTGTGTGTGTGTGTGAGAGCCGGGGATTCGCCAGTGTCTGTGAGGGTGGAGTGAGCGTGTCTGTGTGAGTGTCGGGAACTCATCGGTGTCTGTGAGGGTGGAGGGAACGTGTCTGTATGAGTGTCGGGAACTCACCAGTTTCAGTGAGGGGTGGAGGGAACGTGTTTTAGTGTCTGTGTGAATGTCGGGAACTCATCGGTGTCTGTGAGGGTGGAGGGAACGTGTCTGTGTGAGTGTCGGGAACTCATCGGTGTCTGTGAAGGTGGAGGGAACGTGTTTTAGTGTCTGCGTGAGTGTCGGGAACTCGCTAGTGTCAAGTGAAGGCCTGGGGGAACACAGACACTCCAACATACGGAGGTCCTTGAGGCCACCAGCAGATAAATATACTTGATGGTTAGTGGAGGAATCAATAGAGGAGGGCCCGCAGTGGTTACGTGCGCCTGAGCCCGCCGCCGGCCTGGCCAGGCCCCCGTGATCGATGCCTGCACAGACACATGCACGCACGCGGGTGCATGTGGAAGCCTCGACGATGTGCTGGAAGGCACACACACACACACACACACACACACACACACACACACGTACATGCTAGGGCATGCTATTGTTTGGAAACGAAATACGGCCTTATGGGTGCAAGCACAAGCAAATATGACCATTACACACACACACACACACACACACACACACGTCCATATGGCTTGGGCTGCAGCAGGTCTGGGGGGAGGCACACAGGCCTGCCAACGCTGCAGCACCGGCATAAACCCCATTGCGACATCAAAGCTCTTCTTAATGTTCCTGTTTTATGGGTTTCCCTCCCAAGACGAGAACACACAGCTGAGCCTCCCGTTTGTTAGCACTGTCTACCCCCCACTCAGAGGTCAGCACCTGGCAGTAGTACCAACATGACATCGCTCGCGTTCCTCGACATATACTAGTTTATCCATTTATCTTCGTGCCTGGCAGCGTCGTGGGTAAAGCATAAGATAAAAATGTGTTCGCTGGTGATAGACTTGCTTTAAAATGCGGCTATTTTTCACGTGGAACAATCGGGTTTTACGAAAGCATCAGGCGTGCCAACATCGCCGGAGGTTTGTTTTGTTTAGTTGGTTGATGACGGAACCAGATTTTTTCTCGCTTTAGATCCCGCTTACTTAATGCCGTTCTCCTTATCAGTACCCTATCCCTGGGTCGTGGTGTAATGCTAGGGTTACAGGCGAACAAGGCGTCATGGCTGTGTGCCTGCATTACGGCCACATATCAGGTTAAAGGGTCATGGAGGACGTGAGTGGGTCCCGAGCACGCGCCATGACAGTGTTGCCATCGGGAGGGCTCTCCTCCTCCTCCTCCTCTCCGCCACCTCCCCTGCCCGCCGACGTAACGGGACCTTCTTTTTAAGGGCAGAGGATTAATGTTATTTTTAGATCCCGTGTGATTAACCGAAGGATTTGTTGCGCAATACTCCTATTTCTCTCTCTCTCTCTCTCTCTCTCTCTCTCTCTCTCTCTCTCTCTCTCTATATATATATATATATATATATATATATATATATGCATTTCAGTCGTAAAATGAGATTGGCCTAATCACCTTCATCTCGACACGTTCCTGCTAAGTATGAAGGGGGAAGAGCCGTCATAGACCCTGAGGCCGTCACAATCAGCCTAAGCCCGTCACACACACTGAACCCGTCACATCTAGTGTCGTCACACATTTTGAACCTGTCACACACATCCTGGACCCGTCACACACACACACACACACACACACACACACACACACACGGCTTTGTCAGATTAAACATCAGGAGTTAGTTGTATTATTTCTTATGTATTCTTATGAAGTTACCCCTTAATATATATAGTTTTTTTTTTTGTTTATATTTAGTTCTTGGCCTTTCTGTGTGTTGTAGTCGTCTTCCTTACCCCTGAACCACCTCCTTCGCCCCTTCAACCACCTCCCCTTCCCCCGACAAGTGCTTCATTTCCCCCTTAAAATGCTTCCTGTACCTCCTCAACAGCATATCCTCCACTCCCCCTTCCACCGCCTCCCCTGCCCTTCAAATGCCTCCCCTCCCTCCTCAAACTTTCCCCCTCCCCCTTTAAGGCCTCTCTTCCCCATAACAGCTACCCCTCCCCCTTAAACGCCTCTCTCCTCCTCTTCAACAGCTTCCCCTCCCCGTCAACCACTTCCCCCTCAACTGCTTCCCCTCCCCCCCCTTCCCTCACACGCCCGAGGGAGTGTGTTGCCATGCGCGGTGCCCACCGTACCATGAGACGGCAGGATGTGCGCAAAGGGCAGCAAGTTGGGGGGCGGGGGAGAGGGGGGGGGGGCGTGAGAGACAGACCCACCACACTGATGATTGGACACACCTGTGAGATTGTACCAAGTCGCCTCTCTCTCTCTCTCTCTCTCTCTCTCTCTCTCTCTCTCTCTCTCTCTCTCTCTCTCTCTCTCTCTGTTTTCTAGCTAGAAGCTGTGATTAGATTAGATAGGGAAGCAGAGTGTGGATTGGAGACTGGTTACAGGGGGTCCTTGGGGTGGGGGGGGTGATTAGTTACAGGAGGTCCTGGGGGTTGGGTGGGGGGGTGATTGTATCCTCTCTGAATATCGTTGGATTAAAGTGGTTGCGTTCCACAGTTAGGCTGCTTCCTCCTGGTGATCTAGGTCATTTAAGTACCTGAAAGAGGCACTTAAGAGAGGCACTTACCACTTTAAAAAAAAAAAAAGTGCTGTGGTCTGACGACTACATGGCCCTTCATTTTGAGGAGTCAGCACGACGACCCCACCCACACTTAAAAAAACGTCTCTGAAGTGGTGTTACCACCACACTTCCCTCCTCCAGGCTGATTAAGCGCGTCATCACAAACAGCCCTGACGGACAGACCAATCCTCACGGCTTCTCACGTCCAATCTTCCTTGTAACCTGACCCTCCATCCAATTCCCACATACCATACTATATATATATATATATATATATATATATATATATATATATATATATATATATATATATATATCCATGTGTGGCGAGGTGGCGATGGGAATGAATAAAGGCAGTGTGAATTGTGTGCATGGGTATATATGTATGTGTCTGTGTGTATATATATATATATATATATATATGTGTACATTGAGATGTATAGGTATGTATATTTGCGTGTGTGGACGTGTGTGTATATAAATGTGTATGGGGGTGGGTTGGGCCATTTCTTTCGTCTGTTTCCTTGCGCTACCTCGCAAACGCGGGAGACAGCGACAAAGCAAAATAAATAATAAATAAATAAATATATATATATATATATATATATATATATATATATATATATATATATAGATAGATAGATAGATAGAGTGAGGAAAGATTGACCAAGAGGATATATGTGTCGGAGGTGGAGGGAACGAGGAGAAGAGGGAGACCAAATTGGAGGTGGAAAGATGGAGTTAAAAAGATTTTGTGTGATCGGGGCCTGAACATGCAGGAGGGTGAAAGGAGGGCAAGGAATAGAGTGAATTGGAGCGATGTGGTATACCGGGGTTGACGTGCTGTCAGTGGATTGAATCGGGGCATGTGAAGCGTCTGGGGTAAACCATGTAAAGCTGTGTAGGTATGTATATTTGCGTGTGTGGACGTATGTATATACATGTGTATGGGGGTGGGTTGGGCTATTTCTTTCGTCTGTTTCCTTGCGCTACCTCGCAAACGCGGGAGACCGACAAAAAAAAAAAAATATATATAGATAGATAGATAGATAGATCACTGACACAGACACGGGTGATGTTGGCAAACCTTATCGAACCCTCATCCATGATGTGTGGCGGGGGGGAGCTGTGGTGTGTGGCAAGCAAGGGAGCTTTGGTGTGTGGCGGGGGAGCTATGGGGTGTGGCAGGAGAGCTGTGGTGTGTGGCGCGGGAGGCGGGATGTGGAGTATATAACTTGAGAAACTTGTGTGTGTACGGATGAGGGTGGATGTGTGGGAAATTAAATGTTTTGAGGACAGTATATGGTGTGAGGTGGTTTAATCGAGTAATGAAAGGGTAAGAGAGATGTGTGGTAATAAAAAGAGTGTGGTTGAGAGAGCAGAAGAGGGTGTATTGAAATGGATTGGTCGCATGCAGAGAATGAGTGAGGAAATATTGACAAAGAGGATATATGTGTTAGAAGTGGAGGGAACAAGGAGAACTGGGAGACCAAATTAGAGGTGGAAGGATGGAGTGAAAAAGATTTTGAATGATCGTGGCCTGGACATGCAGGAGGGTGAAAGGCATGCACGGGATAGAGTGAACTGAAGTGAAGTGGTAAAGTAGGAGCTATGTGTTGTCAGTAGACTAAAACAGAGCATGTAAAGCTAGAGACTTGAGTGTGAGCGAATGAGGCCTTTCTTTTTCTGTTCCCGGCGCTACATCATGAAAGTGAGAAACAGCGAACGAGTTAGTGTTTATATATATATATATATATATATATATTATATATATATATATATATATATATATATATATATATATATATATATATATATATATATATATATATATATGGAAGTCATCAGTGTCCATGTTTGGCAACTCAGCAGCTTAGAGGAAGAAAAACTGTTCGTCTTTTGTGGATATTACATCAAATCTTGTCTTTGTGGCAGTGTAGAGGCTGCGGCTGTGTCGATATTAATCAGAGCGGGATATAGTTTTGGAACTTTTCTGCCTCGTCCTCATCTCCAGACTTGGGCAGTCTTCAGAAACACGCAGCAAAAAAAGAAAAAAAAAAAAGAATAAGTAGGTCGCCTCGATGAAAAGGTCTTTGAAAGTTATATATATATATATATATATATATATATATATATATATATATATATATATATATATATATATATATATGACTTAAAGGTTGGTACTTCAACTTAAGTAGTTCGATGTAAAGTAGAAGAAAGATAACATCTTATCCGAATCTTATCGCTCGCCTTATCACTATGACGTTGGAAGTCCCATTTCCTCCCCCCCTCCCCCCACACCCCCACCCTCGCCCGTTAAGCGGAGATTATGCTCCAGAAGTAAGGGGGGTTGGGGGGGGGGGAGGAAGGTTGTGGGGAGGGTAGAAGAGGAGCCTTATGGAGAGATGGTGGGGGAGGGAGGAGCTCTGTGGGGAGGAGAGATGGTGGTGTGGTGTGGATAGAGTCTCAAGGAAAGATGATGGTGTGTTGGGGCAAGAGCCTATGATGGTGTGTTGGGGCAAGAGCCTATGATGGTGTGTTGGGGCAAGAGCCTTATAAAGGGATGGTGATGGCAAGGAGTCTGATAGAAAGATAGTGGTGGGGAGGAGCCTCACAGTGAGACAATGGTGTGGTGGAGAAAGCCTTATGAAGAGAAGGTGGTGGGGAGGAGACCTTGTAGAGACAGTTGTGTATGGTTTTAGTAAGATATTTATGGTCTAGATATACATAGACATAGTATTCCAGTGAGGGTATGGGTGAGGGGCACATGTCTAGCGGTAGGTGGAGGCCTGTATGGGGCGTCCAGTGTGGGGGAGGGGAGGGGTACAGTACATGGACATAAGAGGGTGACAGGTGGGGCCCCGGGACCCCATCATGGGGATCTCCCTCCCATCATGGGGGTAGGGAGGGAGGTCTACGACACATCATTACATGATATATAGTTACAGGATAGTGAGTCATGGTGACAGCAACATAGGTAACAATATATGTGTCATACAGAGCATGTTTGACATATGTCATACCGAACATCTTGTTTACATACGAATAAACGTATGTACACAAATCACGTACACTGAGGTGTTTATTTGGAGCAATACACTGTGTAGCGTACGGTCGTTAACTCGTAAACACTGACAGCAGTGTGAGAGGTCAAAGATACATTACATGTTGGGCTACAGTTACAGAATATACTAGCACTAGGCAAGCTGTTAGCATTCACAGTAATACAAAGAGGGTCAGGCTACATTACACTCTGGACACTGTTGGTAGAGAACGTGATTGTGGTGTGGTCGGGAAAGAGTCTTATGGCGAGATGGTGGTTGGGAAGGAGTCTTATAAGGAAGATGTAGCTGTGTAGTGGGGAAGGAGTCTTATGAAGAGGTGATGGTAGGGAGGAGCCTTATAGAGGAATGGTGGTGTGGTGGGGAGGAGACTTATGAAGAGATGCTGTTGGGGAGAAGCTTCAAAGAGAGGGATGTTGGGGGAGAAGAAGCCTCAGAGAGGGATGTTGGGGGAGAAGAAGCCTTAGAGAGGGATGGTGGTGGAGAAGAGCCTTATGAAGAGATGGTGCTGGGGAGGAGCTTTATCGTTTTTGTGCTGGAAGTGAAGGGAGATAGTGAGACCTTTCAGGCCTGCTGCCGCTGGAAGGCTGGGGAGGGGCGGAGAACCTACTGGGGTGCTGGCCTAGGGGAAGAACGGAGATTTACTGGGGTGCTGGTCTGGGTGAGGAGCTGAGACCTATTGGGGTACTGGCCTGGGGAGAAGCGTAGACCTACTGGGATGGTGATCTGGGGTGCTGGGCTGGAAAGTAGCGGCCAAATGGGAAAGAACTGGGGAGATGAGACGGAAATATGGGGAGAGGAGGACTAGAAGGACTTGTGAGATAAACATTTTTTGCGGTTGGGAGAAAGTAGACCTCTTTGGGGGTGACACGAGAGGAGGGAAGGGTAGGAATTAAGATAAGAAAACCATGGGTAGAGGGAAGAAGAGGAGGAGGAGGAGAAGAGTGAAAGGGGAGAGGGAGGGAGAGAGAACGACAGAAGGTGACTAATCAGAAAATGACTACATTGGGAAACGGAACACACAATGATGAGCCATGTATCAGCGGGGGTTTGGAGGAGATGATGGAAATCTTTTGAGTTGATGGCTCGAAGGGAAACTACAAAGGAAATTTGAGTGGCAGTATCGCTGTAGATGGGATGGAAAGGAAGATGATAATAATGATAGTGATGATGGGAGGACATTGAGAGTTGATGACCCTCTTAGACACATGAGGTGGGAAGGAATGAGTTGATGAAGGGTGTCATGTAGATGATAGGTTGAACGTGAAATGGTTTCAATGAAAAACAAAAGGATAAGTATGGAGGAATACGTTTGCGATTGGTAAATGATACAAAGCTGTAAACGACCAAAGATGAAGTAGGATTGAAATTAATTAGAATATGATAAACTTGAGGTGGACAGACTATATGTAGAGTGGTGTGGAAATCAGACACACCAGAGATTTCATTTTGTGTCATATATTGGTGACTACGAAGGACACTTCTTGAATAATTCAATTGTACATAAGACTTTATTTCGATGAAAACATTAGAAAGAATAATTTCAGTGGTAGTTGAAACCCTGAATTACAAATATGTACTTGTAAATACATTAAAGGGGAGGCGATAGGTACAGAAGAATACATACAACACAAACAGTAAACATGTTGATCGGCAAGAGGCCAGCCAACCTCGGACGTCGTGAGTGGTGTGAGGAAAGATACAAATGTAGTGTGTCCATGTGAAGAGATGGTGTGTGTGTGTGGAGTCATCGGTGTGGGAGAGTGAGCGGTACGGATGGCGGCTTGGGATGGGAGGAGAGGGAGGGAGGGAGGGAGGGGGGTGTGGGGAAGAGCTTGGGGGGGGGGGGATGATGATGTAGTGGTCATTTCAGAGGAATGACGCAGCGGCGGAAAAGGACAGCGGGGCATGGACACGGAAGTGGCCAGGGGAAAGCGGAAGGGTAAAAGGAAAGGGAAACAAAACAATTTTAAAAGTTTACTGTTATAATGAGGAAATAGAGCCAAGAGTAGTTGTCATCAACAATGTCCTAACAAAGAAATCCCTATTGATCTGCAAGCAGAGAAAGAAGTAAAGAGAAAGAAGTAAAGGTAGAAAAGAAAAGAAAGGCTCAGGAGTCGAGAGGAAGGGTAGAATTAGGGACATTAAAAAGAGCCGGAGAAATAATGTATATAAAGAATGATTCCCTTGTGATGAGACTTGGATAAAGCACGCCTACTCCCCCCCCCCCCCCGCACGATGCAGGAGATAGCAGAAACAATGGAAGAAATGCGGCAAACACAGCACGTAGAGCGGCAGGCAGGCCGCCAGCCTGGCTGTGTGATCAATAGTTGGGAACATCAGAGTCAGGCAGAGGGAGGCCTCCCTGCGTGCACACACACACACACACACACACACACACACACTGCCTTTGACGCCCCTCATCCTCTTCCTCCTCCTCCTCCTCCCCCATGTTCACAACCCCGCTAGGAAATAAGGCCTAAAACCACTTTATGAGCAACTACAAAGGTACAAATAAAAGCTGTATAACTTCATAACCTCATCGTGATGTCACTGGTACATTTTCCAATAGATATATAAATCCTTACACAAGAATATCTTTCTGTAAAATGCTCAACCACCTCAAGAATTCGAATAACCTAACAATATAGTATCTCGTTAGGCCAAAATTTCAGTCTGAACGAGCGAGCGAGCGAGCGAGCGTGACGAGGGAACTACCTTTTCAGACCTGTGACCCCAACACTCGGAATAGCTTGACCAATCAGCATCCGAGGATTAGATGACAGCCGCTCCAGATTAATTAGCCGCCCACAGTAATTGCACAGCCAATTAATCGTCCGATCGTTAGCGAGTGATTCATGATTACAGTTTTCGCTGGTATTCGTCTGTCATCAGATAATCGCTACAATGAATCAGGTGACGTTAACGGTATGACAAGTGGTTTCATAACTGCCAAATTAGCCAAAAAATGGTAAGTGGGCGTTATTTCCCGTTTTAGTAGCCCCAGACCTGTTTCATAGCTAGGGGCGTTTTTGTTTGAATATTGTAGACCATTTGCATATGTAAATGATGAAGTTGACAGCTTTATTTACGTAATTGCGCCCTACAGGAGTCAACCGATTGTGAAATTACGTATTTGTACTGCACGGGGAGGGAGTTTTACACTCGTGGGGCCCCATATTGTGTGTGTGTGCTGTCTGTGTTCCTCTACAGTGTTAGTATATTTCTCCCTCAGACCATAAGTTATATATTTTGAGAATACTATCACAGCGAGGGGGAGTATAGAAATATAAAGTAAACAAGAAATGAAGAGTTTCATCATGTTGCGACGGGCAGCTGCAAGATGTGACAGTCACCATGTCAACAGAAACCTGTCGACGTGACCGAAGTCTTGCTCGCTCCCTTCCTCTTGATAACCTCCCCAAGTCCATGCTTCTAGAAATTTGGCTCTCCTAAAAAAAATGGTTTACGGAGCCTCCACCGGGTCTATGCTTTCAGTCTTTCTCATATCAAAATTCCACCCAACATCTATGACGAAAAATGGAGGGGAAAAAAAGAATACACACAGCGAGAGCAGGGAATACTTTTACTTTTTCTGTCGACCAATCAGCTTCCACCATGTAATAAACAAAAGAGGAACGAAGTACGGGAGATAGCCAATGGGAAGCTACTTTTACTTCGCCTGTCCGAAAGCGTTGACGTATTTTTTTTAGAGTTGAAATGTTCATCGCTCTTGTGATTAGAGGATTGTAATTATAAAACTCTGTTTTCTGCCACAACTTATAGTGTATCTAAGCACGCATGCGTTGCATAAACAGCGCCCTCACTCGGCTGCGAAACGCGACTGGTGAGGAAGTAAAGCCAAGCTTGCACGCATCCGAACGTGTCCACACTTGCTAAACTGGGTCGTGGGTGTGTGACGTCGCGGGAAACAGCTGATCGCCTCTCACACTACAGCCAGGGCGACTGGTGCGAGCGGGGCCGACCAGCGCTTCCATCTACCTTCGTTTCCTGCAAAGATTCTACTTCATTTTGGTCGACCATGGTGCTACAGGACGTCCAAGTATTTGAGCTAACTTGGGAAGGGCGTTTGAAACCGAAATTGGAAGGAATAGAGGTAAGAGATGTTATTTTGTGTGGTGCTTCTTTGTTCGGGACTGCGCAGGTTGGCTACGTGGCCAGCGCAGACCCGTCAGGGTGTGGCTGCCGAAGAGCCTTTATTACTTTTATAGTTGTGTAATATATCAATGCATTGTATAGATATATTTAGTGTAATCTATAACGTGTAATGATTAAATCCTTGCATCTAGTTTTGTCGAAGGTGGGAGGAACTTTAAAGAACATATTGCGGTAATACATCTTCATTCGTAACTAGAAAATTCTATCGCTATTATCGCTTTATGGTGTTACTTTTCATAATTCCTGAGTTTAGGTGTATTCTGGAGGCAGTGCAGTCGCTTCTGGAAATAACTGCGTAGTTGAGTGCAGTGGCTCTTGTTTATTATCAACATCAAAGTACATATTCAGTACGAGGATTACTTTTCTCTCGAGTTGACTTTCATTAAACAGTGGAAAATTGTCAACCTTTTACCTTTATTTTTTTTTATATTTAGTGTATGCGAGAATGTTCCATGCCTTTAACCGGACTACACAACTTGGTTGCCTCGTATCCATCCATATGGTAGCTTTTCTTTTCAACATCAGAGCATACATCATGATCTGTTACGTCAGGGTATAATGTATGAGTGTTAATCTACCCGAAATGGTATAATTTAACCGTTGTTCTCTAAGTATATTTATTCCTGTACTTGGCAACTGAGGGGCGCTGCCTCTTCTAGAATGTGAGCCTCAGCAGCCATTTTGGTCTGGGCGTCACCCCCAAACCCCCCCCAACCCCCTACCTCTTCCAACCAAGTGGGGGTAATTCCTCGTTCAGAAATAGCCTCACGTAATAGGAAAACTGTGCATGACAGAATGCGGATATTTTGTAATGCAAAGGAACTTGGTGGGGTTTTAGGGTAAATGGCTAGTGACGTCCATATGGAACGGTCTAGTTGGCTTAGAATTCCCTTTAGATTTCACAGATTACTTTCACTTTAAAGTATTTTTAAGTTGGTTCCATTTAATATTTTTAGCTACAGTTGAGCTGAAGCCAAGACATTGTAATGCCAAGGATTCATAGTACAGCTGCATAGTATTGGACTTGGTGGTAAATCTCTTCTACCTTGTTTAAGAAGTTAACATTTAGTTTGACTGTCCCTATCTTTGTGTGTGAATGCATGAAAGCCGGATGTAACGGACAGATAGCTGTTTAGTAAGACTTGAGCTATATAATTTGTCTAATAGCCTTATTTGATAATGATTTGTCCTAATAGCCTTTTGTTTTGACTTTTCAGTACTAAAAATTTCAGGTGAAATCCAGGTTAAGTGCATACTTTCTGGTGGTAGTGACGGTGGGGTGGATCATACAATTTTTTTTCTTGATTTTCAGGAGTTATGATGGGAACTTGGATGTCATTGGAGGAGAGTTGGGGAAAGACTGCCATAACTATTGATTGAAGCCGCTCACTCTTTTTTGTGAGGAGCATGGTTTATATTTTGATTTGGGGCATTTTCTTCCAGATGTTAACGAGAGTATCGCTAGCTAACGATACGATGGTTATTCTAGGTCCCATGAAGGGTTAGCCCGATTTAAGACTCGTTATGTTATGGGAAAGCTGTTGCTGCATAATCACTGTATACCAGTTAATTTCATATGTTTTCTAGTATCTTTTGTCACAGGTATCACTCATAGCAGGACCATGTAGCCAGATGTTACATTAACTTGAGGATTGATCCACACTGAGGGAAAGCTGGGTAGTCGAACCGAGAGGTTGGGCGAGACAATAGCTTTGGAGAGGCTCGCGTGAGGGTTTCGACCAGTTCTGGATGGACAGACACATGGGCTTTGAACCCTTAATGTGATGAACACACATGTGCGGAATTCGAAGCATTCTAGGAGTGTACCTCGATCTCTCTGATCATAGACTTAACAGGTTAATCAATAGTGACCATGGTTGGCTCGCTGCGCCAGCGTGGACTTGTTTTAAATACCCTTTGTATGTAGTCCTTGATTATTATTCATCACATTCTGTGAATTTGTTGCAGAGAAACGGGCTTTTGTTCACTATTGCATGCAGTATGTTGCAATAAGCACCGACGTGAGCAATGGAACGTATGTTTTGGGTAATATCTTTAGTCTGTTAGATAAATAAGTACATGTTAAAGACATTGGTAGTAATGTCTAAATTGAATTGCAATTTTTAGAGAACCTAGTGACTAGCCAGTTAGAAAGGTGGTCCCCCCCCCCCCCTCGTGTGACTGGATAAACGAATGTTAACGTTTGTTCCGTTACTTGAGCGTGTGAGTTTCTCTCTGGTTATTTCTAGTTATTTATATTGTATAGCTTGACACACTAAAGCTCGATGTACAGATTGCTCGAGTGTTGGTTTTACACAAGTAATTTAAATAGTATTATGTTCACCTAGTTAACATGTCGGTATAAATTCCCTTGCGGGTTTGGTAGAAAGTTAACTGTATTGGTAAACTTGTAGAACATTTGCTTGTTAAATAGTGTTGTAAGCGACTGAGAGGACGTTCCTAACGAGGATTTCCCTGTCAGTGCGACGAACAAGGCAATAAAAGAAAGTATTTTGCAAACTTTTCTTGGCAGTTTTATTCCACAGGTTGGCATGTTGCCAGATGGGCAGTTAACGGTTGTAGGTAAGGTTTGTGACGTAGGAGTAGACGTGGAGAGAAGTGATATTGGCTAAAATCTTGGAATAATTTGAATTATTAAGGAACTTTAAATGTAATTGATAAATGTTAAATTATGGAAGCAGTTATAAAAATTGATTTACTATACACGCATCGCCTGCTTTGATTGGTTGCAGGCAGCTTGATGTGAAAGAAATGAAATCATAGGATTTAATGCAAAGATGTTAAAGGTAATGGGACCAGCACCTTTCAAGGCCATCATAACTGTTGTCTAAATCCAGTAAGGCTGGTAAATCGACGCTGTCGCATTAAATGTTTTGACGAACAGTCTCTGTGTATTAACTATTATAGGTAGACTGTGAATGGCACACGGCTCAAGATACCAGAAGTTGTTTAGGGATATATATATATATCTTCGACGCGCTTGAGTGGGTCTTGTGATTGCCATAATAGTAATATACGTCAGGGGAGGGAGGAGCTGGCAGACTGCCAAAAGCCACGTCTTCAGGGTCGAGACAACGAAAAGATCGCCCCGGAGGTGTAACTATAGTAGTAATGGCTGGTGAAGTCGTGTGATAACTTATTGATTTTGTATGTGGTTTATTCTCGAAGCCTGTATAAACATGGCAACACCGGTTGACGTTGCCATGGCTCGTGACAATTCTGCCATGGTTGGTTGGCGTGAGGTTAAAGTGCCAGGTAAGAGGATGCATTGCTGTAGTAATCTGTCACGAAGAGCAGCTTTTCTTTAAAAAGAACCGGAGACATAATGATAAACTGTTACCCCGAGGGCGCTGAATTGAGAATGTGTATGAGACCGATAGTGCAAGACATTCGTGAGGAGAGTAATACGTTTAAAGATGGCTGACGGGTGAGTTGGGGAAAAAAAGTGATTGTCGGGTGTGGATTGAGGCGTTGCCTGAGACTAGCCTGTAGTGGGCGTGGTTGAGATAGGTGGTTCAGAACAACAGGTGGGGGACCTTGCCAATATCTGCCACCCCACCTCCTTACTCTGGCTAGATATTATAAGGCTTTTGTGCCTGGCTAGATACTATAAGACTTTTGTACAACGGTAATTAGATAAAAAAATCGTTTTCTATAGAGCTAATAACTACTAGTAGCTAGTCTCGATTTCTTTAAATACCTTCAACTGGTTTAAATGACTTGACAAAATAGATGTGCATCCTTTGGGAAATGATTGTCTAGTGATGCACCATCAGTAAAAAAGTTTTAATATTAAATGATAACTAGGTCTAGAATTTGTGGTTGGAGATAATGGAAGAAAGTTTGGATGGAGAAAACAAGTACATGGTGGGCTCCGTCATTAGCCAGCCCCTCGGCAATATAACCTTGAAAACCGGCCCGGCCTCTTCAGCGCTACCAACCAGAAAAATTGAGATAGGTAGACTGTTTACTATTTTCAGTTTGGTATTGAGCAGATTGGTGACAAATCTCTAACGGGCTGTCGTGCGAGTCAAAAAGTCTGGTATTAGATGTGAACATTGTAATAAAATATTAGAACACTTAAGGCTAAAAGAACAAACTTTGAATACTTCAGTGAACAGGTTTTGATAACTTTGGCAACACTGGCCCTTGATAAGGCCTCACCCATGCGGGCCGTGTACAAAGATGGTCATATTAATGTTTATTGCATGATAATGATGCAGGTATTGCAATACCAGGTGGCTGGTAGTCTGTAAATTATTCACGGGATTAAAGGATTGCGTGTACAGAACTAAGCTATCCTCAATGCACTTTTTTTTTTTTTTTACATTAGTACAGTAATGGTAGCTGTTTTTTGTAGAACAAAGGTTGTATTTCGGTCTAATGTATGATGGGATTTCTCCACGAGAAGTGGTGTGGTGAAGAGAGCCTGTGTACGAGCCCTGTGTATTTACTTCCTGTTCCCAGTGTTACAAGGTTGCAGTGCACGGCGGGTTTCGGACACCGCTTACACACCACTACCAACTTTGGCTGTGGAATGTTTTTTTTTTATCATTTGCAGTTATGCATGGAGCTTTTCCGTGATGGGCAACTTAAATGTAGAATATGCTTTTTAACGTTTGTTTTGTATGGTTTTCGCCAGTAATTAACAGTATTCATTCGAGACCTTTGATGTCTTTTTTTCCACGATCCATTGGCAACACTGAGCCCAAGGTGACTTTGAAGCTGTTACCAGATGTTGCCAGATGATTGCTGTATTAAGCCTTTGTCTCCACTGACAGCAAAAGCAAGATCACTAACTATTCACATCTTGCTCTTTTGAATTTTTAAAGTGTATACATCATATGTAACATTCAAAATATCAGCTATCTGCTTGAAGAAGACTAGAAAAGCTCATATTTTGTTGGAATGTTGGCATCCCTGGTCTTGTGTTTACTTGGCTGGCTGCCAGAGCCTGGCAGGGTTGCCAGTTAGTCTGCAAACCACTTGATTACTCAAAGATCTGCATCCTTGTTTTTGGTTATTACCACAAAAACACTGTGCAGGTGGTAGTGGTGAGTGCTGATGCTGTTAGTATGTTAATTTACACAAAGATTAGATATTACATTTACTGTTTTATATTCGATTTTAACTGATAAGGGCTTTTTAGTTATCCAAGGGAATGATGGTGAAGAACATTAAAGTGTGCATCATTTGTGAATACTTTTAAAGGGTTTGTTTTAAGCATATCTGGGGGATTCACTGATGATAGTGATGGTAGATGGTGGCAAGACTGGAGATCAGGTTCCTTAAGGAATTTTGCATCAGGGGTTGGTGTTTGGAGCAGAGAAGGTGGAGGAAAAAAAAATATTTATAGAAAAGTGAAATCCTGAGGGACAGGGTGGGTTGGGGATCGAAAGGTGAACGCAAGGATGTTAAAGAGAGGGAGTAGATATAAAGGTGTGGGGAGTAGAAAATCTACGTGAGGGTTGAGTAGTATTGTTCGTGTCTTGCGACATGCAATGACAGACGTCGACCTGCCCTGCACACCATCGCTACACCACCTTCACTTTAAACGAGACGTTAAGCCACCTGGAAATAGCTGAGGGAGAAAACATTTTCTTGCTTCTTAGGGTCCTATTGCCATTCAAGTATGAGAACGTAGATTCATTACTAATTATAACTATAAGTAAAGGTATTGTATTTGAATATTAATTATTTGTATTTAGATATTCGTGTCAAGACCGGTGAACCAAGATCAATGTTTGTTCATTATTACCCATTTCTTAACGAATATCATGGGAAATATTCGTATAAAATTATTCATGGATTTCATGTACATTATGTAATAGTATTCGTTGCAAAGATCTTTTGTTTTGCCAAGTGTTACATAACTCCTTTTCCTACGACTTCAAGCATACCTTTGTGGGTAAGCAGAGAGCCTTTAAGTTGCCTTGATAGAGGTGCAAATTGAATTTGTGTTGAAGGAGCCAAATACCAAACGAATTACTAGGGTGATCCAACACCTTGGCAGAATTTGGAGGATGGAAGCCACCAGGGGAATCTCTACAATTGCCAAGTTTTTTTTTCTTTTGTTTCAAGTGATCGAACTTAGGAACTTTTTTGCATTGCAAGATCTATCGATCGACTTTATTCTTACCTTTGTTTTAATTAGCTATTGAGTTATAAATATGAAATCTAATTCCGTTTCTATAAGTATTAATACTTTATTGATTTTCCTGAGCATGTATCATGATTTTCCCGTTTTGCTCTGCTGCCTTTCTGTTGTACTAAGAACCATGACCAGTAAAGGTGTATACGCTGGAGTCATGTTTATTATACACAGGCATTAACCAACACGTTCACTTCTACGCTTTAAAGAAAACGAGATGTACGTGTTCCCCCCTTAATAGGTCGATTCGAAGAGTGTCCTAAGTTTTTACAGTGCACAAATAAACTAAGGTTAGAACTTTACGTTTAATCTTTGTAGGTTCTATTTACTTATGAAAGTTGTAACGGGAGCTGATGGGTTGAATTTACAGAAAAAAGGAAGGTACTAGTGTTATTGACGGACAATATTTTTTCATCTAAAAATACGAAGTAACATTTTTCTCCATTTGTGAAATATAAACTTGGAAAAATTCACGTAATTGTACAATGCCGATAACAATTTTATGCTTGTGTAAAAGGTATAGTCATGTTTTCAAACGTTCCAATAGATATTTTTCTGTGGTATATACACACATGAACCAGACACATGAATGTACCCTCTTGGAACAATATACATGTATACAACATAATCACACATACACACCCATATACACCCAAGCGCGCACACTGACTACATACGCATTTTCCCCCCTCACATGCACACAGACCGTGGACGCACTCGTGCATGCAAGAAAAAAGACTGTGGATGCGCTCAAAATGCACAGAGACAGACAAGCTGACATGTTTACTCTTGGAGGTATGGGTCATGCTTGCGTCTTGTTGGGTACAAGATGTTGCCAAGGGGAGGAGGAGTGGGCAAGGAGATTGGGCGGAGATAACTGTGGAAGGCTTTGGCCAAGACAAACCCTAAGTATAACAAACTGCCGAATGAGTCAGGGTTTGTGTGTGGCTGTCGACCGAGCAGATGGAGGCGAGGGGGTTGGTGTGAGTGCATGGAGTGCCAGCTAAATGAAGGGTGAGGCACGTCGCCGCCATCACAACAAGTTCTGCCAAGTTCTGCCTTGGTGTAGCTATTAGGGATGAGGGTTGTGGTGATTTTTAGTTTTTTTAGGGTTGATGGTAATGGCTGGTTGTAGATGGTGGTTGTAAGAGATTAATATTGAGAAATGTGGACAATATTTTTGGTATGGCGAAGGTGGCAGATGTTAAAAGGGAGATGCAAATGTTGAAAATACGGGAAATGATGAAAAAAGGTATATAAAAGTATACTTGAACCTAAAGTCTGTCTGAATTCGTTCAAAATTTATTTGAACGAAAGTACAAAACTGTCTAGCGTTGCTGTTTGTATGCTTGGTCATCATTGCCAACGTTAGAAAAATATTTCAAATACGTGAACTCTGATGTCTCCAATGTATTCTCGTGGCTAAAGTGCTTATTTTGCTCTCTCTCTCTCTCTCTCTCTCTCTCTCTCTCTCTCTCTGTGAAATTATAACTCTTATATACTCTGGTGTTTAGATAGAGGCCCCACATCTCGACACATTATCTTGATATTTGCCAGCTCTTTGGTGCCCGCCACGAGGGAATTTCTACGAGAAATGTGCAGTATGTCAAGGAGTGTAAACATAAAAGGCCCACATGTCGTGAGGTGAAAACATGCCCATGTGTCATTCGAATCATGGCCACATGTCAGACATGAAAAAAATGAAACTCGTGGTCTTGAGAAAATAGCAGATGAAAACACGGATGACACTATTAGGTATAAATATGGGATGGAAACGTGTGTGGATAACATTAGAATGGAAGGACAGGTTAACACACATGGATAGTTGCCTAAGATAACATCATGGGATGGTAACCTATGTTATTGTAACAGGACAGTGTGGAATAGAGGTATATCGTGGAATAGAAGCTGTACGTGTGGTGGAATGGAGATTAATCATGGGATAGAGGAAAATCAGTCAGAGGATAGGAACACTATAACATCGTGGAATAGGCAGATAGGAAGAGGATAATGAGGAGGCAGTCCGCAAGCCCCATGAGTCATGAGGAACGTTAAAGAGGACAGTATGAGCCAGGATTTTGCCTTATTTTGCTCCACATCATCATGTGTTAGTTTCGCAATACAGAAACAAAAGGATGAGAATCTGAGTGGGATATAAGGGCCTAATGTCATGTCCCGGATGTGTGGCACACGGAAGTCCCGTCTGTCTGTCTCGGGTCACGCACAGGTAAGGAAGGTCGTCCTATGCTAATGAGGTTCAAAGAGGTCAGATGTTGGGAGTACAACAACAGTAACAACAACCTTTTAGAGAGGGAAATGAATGACGGGCGTCAAATAGCAGACAGTTCGTGTGTGTGTGAGTGAGAGAGATGCCATAGGGAACAATTGTGATGATTGGTTGTATATTTTAAGAGAGGAGTGATGTTGAGAATGAAAAACATGTCTGATGGTCGTTAACTACTACGTCTGGTGTCGTAAAGATCCCTCGGAAAAGACTTAAGAACCGACGGTCGCAAGTCGATGCTCCTGGTATGACGAAGTATGATTTAAAACCCTCGCTTAAATTGTCCTATTTTTAAAGTCCTATAAAGCGTTGGTGGTGCGACGTATGTTGATAACGGGACCTTTAAACTAAGTTCTTTAAGGGTGAGGTCAAATGGCCGCTACGACAGGTGGAGAGACGGTCGCCTTCAAAGAGAATTGTAGAAAAGGATAGTTACTGAAGAGAAATTACTGGACAGCTGAAGGACATTGTGTCAAGCCAACTTTCACGAGGGAAGAGCTTTGGTAAGGAATTGCGAAGTGTTTAGGGAGCGATAATTGCTCTACTGACCAATTGGGCGATTTAGCCAAAGAATTAAGCAAGCGTAAACAGCACACATGACTGGAAAAAGTATATATACAGATACGAGTGACGCTTTTCCTCGTAACTTTCCATCGAGCTTATAACTGTATTTATAATACTAGACGTGTCTTCAATATTACGTCTTTGTCTTAGGTTTTCCATGGATCAACGTAGCTCGATGTGGGTCGTACTGGACGGGGGGGCTGTTCATGCTCGTCGCCTTCAAACCTTTGACCAGACAGTAACCACCTGCCAACCACCACATTGGGTTGAACCCTATTATCTTCCGTCCTCCCGCCGACCCCTGCTGGTAGATAAGACTTTTCGACAGATCTTGATGGCTGCCTGGGAAATGATAACTTGCTTCTGGTGGGCCATGACGCGCGGTGGTGGTGTGCTGTGCTATATGTCTGATGGGGGGGCGCGACACCATAGTGGGCGGGGATGAGGCCTCTTGCGGGAGGGAAGGTGTGTGTGAGGCCTCTTAGGGGAGAGGAAGTGTTGTCCATCTGGGGAAGGAGGGAGTGAGGACTCTCTTGGGGGAGGGGAGGAGGGAGTGAGGCCTCTCTGGGGGAGGGGAGGAGGGAACGAGGCCCCTTAAGGGAGGGGAGTAAGTGGCGAGGCCTGGGAAGGGAAGAGTTAAGGTTTTAATGTCAAGCACTACTGTGCACATATAGGAGGGGAAACCCCACCACTGTGCACATATAGGAGGGGAAACCCCACCACTGTGCACATATAGGAGGGGAAACCCCACTACTGTGCACATGCAGGATGGGAAACCCCACACCGTTAGTGGTGGGGGTTAGGGCTCCTGAAAACCCCCCTGGGCCTCTGAGGTTTGAGGTAGTGGTGTCTGCTCCTCTCTCTGCAATATTAATTAAGTCTGTTCACCATATTATGTACGACACACAACACGCGCGCTCCGTGGTTGGTAGACGTCTTTTCTGTAGGGGGGGGGGGGGTCGAGTGGAGATTGATGGCTGAAGTTGAAATTCGTCTCTGGAAAGGGAGGAGGAGTAGGTGTTCGTCCACTACACGGTGTTGAAATATAATAATGATCACAAGTAGAATGGTGGCGTTAGGGGGAAGGAGGGAGTGAGTCGACAGAGAGGGAGGGAGTCGACATCTGGACCCCTCGAGTGGAACCACGTCCCCAGAATTATCAGTTGTATTAACGCCTTGTTGGTAAATGCCATAAATAACACTGACGCAAACGTGGTAAAGAAAATAAAAAAAAAACTTAAATACCTTAGAACTGTGAGCCTGACTTGCTTGACCCTCGCGTTAGCAAACTCCCAACTTTTTTCATTTTACGGTGCTGGAAATGCACTTGTGCGTGGTCTAGTGACGCATGGCTGACTCGAAATCGCACTATCCCTTATATATATTATATATATATATATATGTATGTATATATATATATATATGTATGTATATATATATATATATATATATATATATATATATACCTAAAGGTTCACGGGGAAATGAAACGCGATAAGTTCCCAAGTGCACTTTCGTGTGATTATCGCATCATCAGGGTAGAATTGATAGTTCTGTAAGCTACTGCTAACAAGCAAATAGTCTTACGACTCCTAATGCGCATGCACAATCCAGTCTTGTCAAAGAGGGACGTCTGTGCCTGCTGACCTAAGGTGGGTGTTTACGACTTCTAATGCGCATGCACAATCCAGTCTTGTCAAAGAGGGACGTCTGTGCCTGCTGACCTAAGGTGGGTGTTGAGCGTCGCTAGAACAGGCATCCTGACCAACGTCCCTCCCTCCCTCGATCGTGGAAGACATGCTGCGTGGAACAGCAGCAGCACAAGTGCCTTGTTCTCCGTGTAAGGTAATTACCAGAGCGTAGAAACCAAATGTAATTCTTCAAACACAATCTCACACACACTACCCCATCCCCCACCCCCTTAAGGAAGGTTACCGTAATTATTGTATGAAATTTTTGATAAAAAAAAAAAAAGAGAATGGTTGCCAGATGGCTAAACAGACCTCACCTTACTGGAGTGTTGGGGGAACGACGTGCTCCCGTTTTCTATTGACAATAAAATATCAGAAATTGGAATTTGGTATATATATACATACCTAGCGCGGGGGGGGGGGGGGGGGGGGGGGGGAAAGAGGAGTCTGACCGTAAAATGCCATAGAACATAAAGGATGCAAATTACGTGCCATTCCTGGCGGCAGCTGCCGACCTGCCCGTGGACACCACCGCCACAAAACACGTATTGAAGCCTCTGGGAATTTGGGCCAAGTTTGGCAAGAGGAGGAGGAGGGAAGCGGAGAGGAGGGGGATATATTCTCCTCCCCAATTTTAACCCTCTTCTTCCCACTTTTAACCCTCTCCTTCGCCACCATATTGTCCACTCCGTGTCGTAGAATAACTTTCCATTTCATGACAAATCACACGTACACACACACACACACCCCGCCCGCACACACACATACCCACCCATCCTCACACATATACCCCCACACGCACATATCCCCCACCAACACACACACGAATACACACACACCCACACACATTGTAAACTGTTTCTCGTATCGGTACATTTTGCGGTGGACAAACATCACGAGCAAACAAAAGTTTCAAGGGCATATTGGTGCAGGGGGGGCCAGGAGCAACAGTGAAGTGAGTCACCCACCCACCCCCGCCCGCCCCCGCCCCTAACCCCGTGAGCTGTTCAAGCCAAGTGAGTGAAGGAGAAAAAGAAAAAAGCCATCCGACCTCTGAGTAAGCCAGGATTAGCAAGACAAGCCACCCATGCGGGACGAACGCAATTCACTTCTTATGAGTCTGTTTGTTACGTCATCGTGACCGGCCCCCAAGAACTGGGTCTCCCTCTGTGTGTATCCCTCCCTCACACACACACACATATCACCTGTCCCGGGGCTCAGCTGTGGACATACCACTCCCACACCACACCAGGAGATAACGCTCACCTTGTACACTATTATCTTGCTCCACACCACCAACTGTTACACACACACACACACACACCTCATTATCCTAGATCATGGTCGCGTCACGTCACACACACAGCGTAGAGCATGTCTGTAACGCGCACACTTGGCCATCCGTCACACTGCATCACCGTGGGTGATATTGAACGTCAAGTGTTGCTAGTGGAGCCCGTCACACTCATCATGTTGGCGTAACGCAGCCCCCACCCCTCTTACATCCCCTCCTCTCCTCCCAATGTCACGTCACCCTCCCCTCCCTCCTCCCCAACACACACACACACACACACACACACGACAGCTGTTACGCACGCCTTACGGTCGTAACTTACGCGCTGACGTCACTGGGTTGCGTAAAGGCCTGGGTGGGTGTGTGTGTGTGTGTGTGTGCGTTTGTTCGTCTTATCCGGCCTCTACATTTGATCTGCCCAGCCCTTCCTTCCTTCCTTCCTTGCAACTGCTTCTTTCTCTTCCTCCTCCCAGCAGATTTTCATGTCCTCATGTCTCTCCTCCTTTTTATTCATTGATCGTCTTGTGTTTGATGGTATTTCTCCAGGTATTCATTTATACATCTTTCGAACAGAACTACACACACACACACACCAAGTCTGCCTTGGTTGTGTAAAGTCACCAAGAATAAGACTTTTCCAGATAATCCTCCCACATGCATCGAGGAACACGCACCAGCACACACTACTACACGTCTTCTCTTCCATTTCAAACCCTCCCTTTTGTCCCACCTTCTTCTTCCCCTCTCCTCTAACCACCCTATTCAGAATAGAAACTGGGTAGTTCTACATCACCAGCCAGGAGCACCACAGCTTCTGGAAGTGGACCAAGAACGTTACAGAACGGCAAGTGCTCCTACACAACAACCAATCCTGCAGGAGTAGGCCGGGAGATGGTTAGCACCGTCAACCATGGGATGACCTTGTTAGCTCCCTAGTAAGGGCGTCCGTCTCCCACCCAGCACGCCAGGGGAGGATATGTGACCCCCATCTAATGGTCTCTGTTGTATAGTAGGTTCAACGTAAGACGTTCCGTTATCTCCAGGTTAACATGGATTCTGGCGCCTCTCTGTTAGGGAAAGACGACATCCCGGAGTGTCCATATCAGGTCTCCCTGGAAGGCATAAGCCACCTCCTTTGATCGATACTTTCATATTTAGGTATTTTTCTCAGGTGAGTCTGTGTGTGTGTGTGTGTGTGTGTGTGTGTCAGCAGGTGCGACAAAGGATGTGTTTGTGTGTGGGTCTTTGGGTTATCTTATCAAAGGTGTATTTTTAATCCTGTCGGGGGAGGAGTCTACGTCCGGTGGCCCTTGGTTGGTTGGTTGGTTGGTTGGTTGGTTAGCTGCCTCGCGAGGTTTAACTCGACCAACATCCACTTCGCATACCTCGTGTATACTTGCATTATATTCATGAGATACCGTGGTTGTATTTATGATCTACTGCATTGAAAGTATTACTGAAGCTTTTGCCGTCGAAATTGGAAATGACCATCATTGTCACTTCCTGGCATTATCACAGGAAATACCTTCCTTCCCCCCCCCCCCCTCCCTCATCTCTAATCCTTCCCTTTTTACCTTGTTTTCTTTCCCCTCGCCTCCTCCTTCATTACCTTCATCACCACCACCACCACCACAGCAGGAAATTACGGAGGACCCGGTGATAATGAAGGATTCTCCTTTCATCTAGAATATAATTTAGCCCGAGGCCAGCCAGCGCTGGTGACGCAACCACACATAAACCCAAACCATTTAGAAGGTGGGGGAGAGTCTATGGTTGCTGGGGGGGGGGGGGAATTATTTCCGAGAAACGAACACAAACAATTTCATTACTGATGGAAATAGTCTTAGAAAAGGGAGCCAGGGTGGGAACTAAGGGGAAATGGGAGACTGCGGTCGTCTTTGAACAATATTTCCATCTTGGGACTTGTGATCTGAGGGGTATAGTGTTCTGTTGAGATTGGGACAATAGGGACGGGACAGTCCCATGTTGGTGTTGTGACTTTGGCACTGATTAAGGAATTGGCGAATCCTCTTTGAGATGAAGGGGTCAAAAGTGTTCATATATAAGGCTTGAAAGCTCAAGAATGATAAAGATGTATATATTTCTGCGAGGCCAGATGTCTGTCTGAAAAGGTTTTAAGTCTGGAAACTCGCGGGGAAGAAAATGTGATGAATAGCCCCTTGCAAGGATGCGGGCCGTGAATGTGAATGAGTGAATACCTGTGAAAAGTGAAGGAGGAGGAGGAAAGGTGTTGTATGAATCTTTATTCACCTGTGCCTTCAGCAAACACAAGTGCTTCCGTCTTGACTATGTTTGTTTACACGTTTCACATTGCTTGCTGCCTGTGAATGTTTACAGAAACATTTTCATTAACGGAAAATGTTTTGGCATCTCTCAGGTTCTTTTCGTCGGGGGTGATGAGCAAGGACTGTGGCTGTAAATTTATTGAAGGGAACTCGAGAAATGTCAGGGATGCGGGAAGGAGACGGGAGGGAGTTGGAGGAAGGGTGAAAAGGGAGGAGTGAGAAAGTAGAGAGAGACGTAAGGACGGAACAGATGGAAGATAACATTCTAATGGAAGAATTAATTATTAGGTTAGAGAGTTAATGTGTGACGGATGAGGTAATAAAAAGAAGGGGAAAGTCTTGATAACGAGAAGGAACTGAAGTGTGTTTGGGGATATGTACGAAGTAGTGGAACATGAATATAGATAACAGGGGGATATATACGTTGCGCTGGTAGATAATGTATATAGTTAAGAGAAACTTATATAAACACGGGGAATGGAAGGACACCCTCAACCCCTGGATGCATGGGTTCGTGTTCCTTGCCTCCAACCCATGCTGATGTGGGTGCATGTGTTCTGTGCATCTCCCCTTCACTCAGTGCTTGCGCGAGAGCATGGGTGCGTGTGCCTTGCCCCCAACCCTTTCTGTTGTGGGTGTATGCGTTGTGTACTTTATCCCACTCTATGCTCGCGTGAGAGCATGTGTCTGGACCGACCCCAGCAGCGTATAAACTCTACGGGAATGAAAATCATAATTTCACTTGCTAATCGTGTAAACATGTGAGGAACCTGCTTCTGCTGGGAACTCCCACCTGCAACCCAGGGACACACACTCGAGCCCCAGCCTCCATCAAGGGGAGGGAAGGGGGGGGGGTATGCATTGAGAAGAGGGGTGTGTCAGAAGAATAAAGTGGAGGGAAAAACGTAAAATGAGGGAGAGATGAGGGGACGTAGATGGAGTGTAGGTCACCCTTCTCCTCCGGCAGCGCCCCCTCCCTCTCTCCCTCGTTTTTGACCTGCTCGCGTCCAGCCACAGCCCCGGGGGGTTCGAGGAACATCTGGGGAGCGGAGGCTAGGGTAGGACAGAGGCGGAGGAGGGTTGGGGAGGGAAGCAGCGCTCTTGCGTAT